>NC_052307.1:76658119-76698119 GCF_016432855.1 Salvelinus namaycush
CTCCACTTTGATGTCTGCCTCTTGAACAGAGAGACTGTTTAATCACTTGTGATAAAACAAATGTCTGCCCTCACTCTTTCTCTCCCACCCTGTTCAATAACATTTCACATGTGCCAAGAGATGAGATTAGGATGTCAGAAGAAACGGATAGAAACATGTTTTATTGCGCTGGAAAGCTTGAGTGCTGATGATTATAATTATTCGGCGAACACCATCTCTCGTTGGGAGTGCCCCCGATATAATTTTAAGCCTGCGGAGGTCGAGTGGTTAATATGTTTTAAGACCCTGACATCCATTACATGTCATGAAGTTCCAATGATAGGTTAAAATTATGACTTTGGATTATAATTAATGATCGCTGGGCTGGAATGACATTTTCCTGTAACTCAGTACCACTTATCATAATGCTGCAATTAGTGATTTGTGTGGTGAGGCACCCCACTTTCTCCATCCCTCTTCTTCTCCCCTCTTCTCCTCCCCTCTTCTCTCTCACTCTATCTCTCACTCTTTCTGTCTGTTTGTAGTTCTCTCCTGGGTGCCAGTTGGCTTCATGACGGCTACCGTAAGACTTCTGTTGTTAACTTTTTGTTAAAGTCATGGCTGGGCAATGAGCTCAGCCTCACATGAGATCTGAATTCTTCCATCCTTGCACAGCTTGTCTCAGTCCGTGTGGCTCTGGATCCCAGAGAAAGGGGATGGTTTGTTTCAAAGGAAAATACGGCTCCCATTGTTGCAGAACCATTTTGGAACAATAGTGCATTGAGACGTTTAGCTGTGGGCCAGCGAAGGGGACTTCCTAGAAATTGGAATTCTTAACCTTTGAAGTACTATGGTTACTTCATCATCCTTATTCTCCCTGGTCTGGCTGGCCTAGCATCATAAATGTCTATTGTGTTCAGTCTCAGAGATAGAGATATTCAATACAAAAACTGGTTGAGACCTTGCATATGAGAACATTTGTACATGCAGTGCTGCTTAGACTTAACCAATTTAATATTTTGGCACTGTACCAGTTGTTCAGATCATGGCTCAATTACTTTGTAAACTAAAACATATCAGACGGTTTGAGGCAGTGTGTGTGTGTGTGTGTGTGTGTGTGTGTGTGTGTGTGTGTGTGTGTGTGTGTGTGTGTGTGTGTGTGTGTGTGTGTGTGTGTGTGTGTGTGTGTGTGTGTGTGGCGGGGTATGGGTTAGAGAATGGAGGTCGTCATCTAAAAATAGTGACCTTTGGACTCGCCGTCCACAGAGCAATGTGTGTACATCCTGAACTCTGACATCCCAGTAAACAGAGCTGGTTCATAAACATCTTTAATTGCTGCTTGGTAGAAACTGAGAATGTCACAGACTGCAATAGCAAATAGTCGCCCCTTAATTAGACAAAATAAAGTTTTATTTGAATATATACAGTGCCTTCGGAAAGTATTCAGACCCCTTGACTTTTTCCACATTTGTTACATTACAGCCTTATTCTAAAATGGATTAAATAAATAAAAATCCTCAGCAGTCTACACACATTACCCCATAATGATGAAGTTAAACAGTTTTTTAGAAATGTTTGCTAATTTATAAAACTTTAAAAAGATACCTTATAAGGCCCCACAGATGACAGTGCATGTCAGAGCAAAAACCACGCCATGAGGTCGACGGAACTGTCCGTAGAGCTCCGAGACAGGATTGTGTCAGGGCACAGAAGGAGGGGTACCAAAAAATGTCTGCAGCATTGAAGGTCTGGAACATAGTGGCCTCCATCATTCTTAAATGGAAGACGTTTGGAACCACCAAGACTCTTCCTAGAGCTGGCCGCCCGGCCAAACTGAGCAATCGGGGGAGAAGGGCCTTGGTCAGGGAGGTGACCAAGAACCTGATGGTCACTCTGCCAGAGCTCTTTAGTTCCTCTTTGGAGATGGGAGAACCTTCCAGAAGGACAACCATCTCTGCAGCACTCCACCAAGCAGGCCGTTATGGTAGAGTGGCCAGACGGAAGCCACTCCTCAGTGAAAGGCACATGACAGCACACTTTGAGTTTGCCAAAAGGCACCTAAGGAGTCTCAGACCATGAGAAACAAGATTCTCTGGTCTGATGAAACCAAGATTCAACACTTTAGCCTGAATGCCAAGCATCACGTCTGGAGGAAACCTGGCACCATCCCTACGGTGAAGCATGGTGGTGACAGCATCATGCTGTGGGGGTGCTTTTCAGCAGCAGGGACTGGGAGACTAGTCAGGATCGAGGCAAAAATTAACAGAGCAAAGTACAGAGAGATCCTTGATGAAAAACGTCTCCAGAGGGCTCAAGACCTCAGACTGGGGTGAAGGTTTACCTTCCAACAGGACAATGACCCTAAGCAAACAGCCAAGACAACGCAGGGGTGGCTTTGGGACAAGTTTCTGAATGTCCTTGAGTGGACCAGCCAGAGCCCGGACATGAACCCGATCAAACATCTCTGGAGAGACCTAAAAATAGCTGTGCAGCGACGTTCCCCATCCAACCCGACAGAGCTTGAGAGGATCTGCAGAGAAAAATGGGAGAATCTCCCCAAATACAGGTGTGCCAAGCTTGTAGTGTCATACCCAAGAAGACTTGAGGCTGTAATTGCTGCCAAAGGTGCTTCATTTTTTGTAAATTAGCAAAAATTTGTTTTTGCTTTGTCATTATGGGGTATTGTGTGTAGATGAATGAGGAAAAAAATACAATTAAATACATTTTTTAATAAGGCTGTAATCTAACAAAATGTGGAAAAAGTCAAGGGGTCTGAATACATTCAGAAAGGCACTGTAAATCATTATAGGTAAAGTCATCTTGTTGAAATGATATGTACGGTAGTACAAGTACTGTACAGTATATGCCTTTGCCATGTTCTCAACATATCTGCACACACACACACGCACACACACACGCACACATACGCACGTACACTCATACCAACACACACTACAAATCAAGTAAAGTAATATAAAGCCTAAAAGCATAGTATGCACCTGTAATTATCATGGATGAAATATCCTGGATGGACCTGGAGAGCACATTATAACATTATATCAGTATTACCATGCTTGTAAAGTCTTTCTTTTTTCACTTTAGTATCACTTCTTTTTTTAAATTAAGGCAGCATTTACATTCTGTGTATAATGCAGAGGAATCTGTGAAGCACATCGGCGTTGCCTCTAAACGTTTAAGATAAAATAAAGTTTGGGGGGCTATGCCAGACACTTGGCTTCACTGCACATTTAATCATTCATGTGGATCCGATTAGTATTTTTTTGTCCTTGTACAGTCTCAGGCACACATTAATTTAGTAAATCCCATTGAGCAGCCATGATCACAGTAAGCAGCGTTATCCACACACTTCTATTCATTTAACACAGATGAATAAATGGGAATGTTTTGGAGCATTGATTAGCAGCAGAGTTTATATCTGACAGTTAGATTGCAGGGTACCCAACAAAAATCGTCTCCACTGCAAGGTACCCAGTAATTTAATTCTCGTGTGAAATTATTATAATTTATTACAGTGTGTGGACCCTAATGATTACCGACATCAAATGGAAATTATAAATTCTAATTAAGTCTACATCTCCTCGCAATGCTCATCTTCACAGTGTTGAGACCCTCATCAGCACTGGCTGAAGTTTGAAGCAGACGTCCTCCTCCTCTCTTCCTTCGTGTCATTTTACTTTTCATTTATTTACCTCCTAAGACAGACTTGCTTATTTTTATGTTTATCATAATGTGTGATTTAAGCTGTCTCTACTTCATTTCAGCAAGGTGTTCATTACATGTTCTTATTTTTTGGTTTCCTATCTGAATAAGCCTTCATTATCAGTTGATAAACTTTCCAGTGTAGGTATAGGCTGTGTAACATTAGAAGGTATTTAACATGCTCTTTTATGGTTCAAGGCAGTCTGTTTGAAGGAGGTAAACATTTGATTATTTCTTTGCTTTTCAGTTATTTCTTTATTTCTTTGTTTTTTCTATAAATGTAGAAATACCAGAAAAATGATGTCTTAAACTTTCCAATTACTGTACCTCGAACATCCTGGAACAAGCTCTGAACCCTACTGATGTCTTTATGTTACACATTAATACACATTTTAATTAAGTTATTAGTATTAGAAATGTAGTATAGCAACAGCCTCAGCTGCCTTAATAGGGTGGAGAGAGGAGTGGAGGGGGTGAGAAAAAGTACATTTTGCTATCCAAGCATTTAATTGTGGTAGTTGTTAAAAGTGACCTTGTGGGGTAGAGAGAGAGAGAGAGGAGCTGGAGTCTGGAGCACAGTGGAGCAGCACGGCACGGCAGAGCACAGCGGCTGGCTCCTTCCAGCTGCACACATGGCATCCATCGGGGGCACAATCACGCACAGTCCCAACACCTCAGGCTCGGACATATGTTGAGTTTTATTTCATTCTTCTGACATTAATCCTATTCACCAGCTGTTCTGCCAGCTGCCACTCTCCGGCTTAAGAGGAGATTGCAGTTTTGGGGGCTATGAGTCCTGGTTTATCTTGGCTCCTCATCTCCCCTCACTAAGTTTTGATTGGATTTTTCCCCCTCTTCCTTCTCCGGGTTCCTTGAGCTACATACTTCCTAGCTTCTTGCTATCTTTCTTTTTTCTTATTTCAACTTCGTATTTTCTCTCTCTCCTTCATGTAGATAAGAGAGCTTTAGGGTTGTGTTTTAAGCTGCATCCAAGCCCTTCTCTGGCCAGGGGCCCTTTCAGATTGCTGGCTGGCAGTACTGCGGTGTTCACTGCCTGCCTCTCCTCTCTTCTCTTGTGGACGGGCTCACATTTATAATTCACACACAGTTCTTTCATATGGTCACCACTATCTCATAACAGGCTGCACAGAGACCCACTCCTATGGGGCAAGGTAGCTGGCACTCCTCTCCATGTACGCAGGCTGGCCAGATGCTGCTCCCCAGCCAGTCCCTCTGGTCTAGACAGGATGGAGAGAGTGCAGAAATCTCACGCTTTTACACACTTAATGAAGGAGGGAATCTAACTGGGCTTTAGCATGTTCATCCACGTCCTCTAGTAGCATTTCCTTTGGATTAGCTTCGCCTCAGGCTTAACAGTTATCATTATTGACATATCAGGCCTGACATATTTCACATTTATGTGCATTGTCTGTAAGCATTTCCCAGTGTTCTCTGTGTAGTTTCTGCTGAAGTACTGCTTCGTGGACGACAGGCTGGGGCTGCATGAATTGATCATTGCTCACTGCTCACTTTAATAATTCAAGGCTGATTGCCACAAAGTCCCGCAGTAAAATGGATTGGGAGAGGTCACGTGTTGCCCTGCTCAAGAGGTGAAGCCTCTTGGGGACGGTTAATTCATATACAGTTTGCTTGATAGACACGTGTCCTATTTAGAGGTCAGCTGTGGAGCCTTGGGCGGGTAGCGGATATCAGAGCCTGGAATGACTGGGTCACTGCTGTAGGCTTAGCACCTCAGCTCCTATGGATAAAGAGAAAGCAGGGCGAGTGGTTACCTCAGCACTAACAGCCCCTGGCCAACCAGGACATTTCTCCTACTAACCTACAACAGATTGTTACAAATACACCTTTCGTTAAAGCTGCCTGGAGATTTAGGTTTAGGTCTATGTTTAGGTCTATGTTACACACACACATACCACTGTACATGAGGATTGCAGCTTTTGCCCTCTGATTTAGTTGAATGTCTTCTGGTTTAGTACATCCAGGTGGACCTTTAGGCTCTCAAGGTCCCTTTAAGTGTGTGTGTGCACAGGTCAGGGATTGTTTAACGTTATCCTCATGTCGTTAGCAAAATCTTCCAATGACACCTGACCTCTAACAGAGATCCCAGGCCCCACCCCTCAGGCTTACGGACGTGAGTGTGTAAGGACATAAGGGTGTGTGAGGGGTTCCTCCTTGAGCCTTAGTTGCAGAATATCCCAGGCTGGTTGTGTTCTATTTATAGTGGCTGTTGGCAAGCTAGGATGGTGTCTATAGGGGAGCCTACAGGTGACTAACAGGGATGCTCACCAAGTGGAATAATGAATAGTATTAGGTGTCAATTAAATCAAGCCTTTCCCGAGGTGCAGGTGCTCCACAATGTACTGGCACATCTCAAGGAGCCAGGCCTCTTCACCCATGCATGCCAACGGCTTCATTTGCATATTTAAGAGCTGAAATTATTTAACTGAAGCAAAAAGTCTTGTGGAAATGATAGAGGTTATTAAAACTGTTGACAAGGAGGCAAGGTAATTGCCTGAAAATGAGCAACGATGCCACTGTTGTACACAGAATAGTGTTGTTTTTTCTCTCTCTCCTCTCTTTAGCGTTTGCATTGTGCACTGCCGCCCGGGAGTGTGTAACCTATTACGTTTAGATTGCTCCCTTGCAATTAGTGCCCTTTTTGTCCTCCCTTCAATAAGGCCATGATTATGGAGACTTCAGGAGGATCTGCATTCCTCATCCAACAGCTGTTGTCTCTGGAACTACCGGTGGAATGACAAAACATGTTTTCTCACTGCGTTTCACTTTTCTGCCGGTTTCTTGTAATTATTGTGTTTTATTTGCTGCGATGATGGGGTCTTGTTTTTACTGCCTCTGTGATTAAGATATTCACAAGATTCCCTCAGAGTTGGAGAGAATCTTTTTGTAAATCTTGACTTTGAGTGAGGTAGATTGGGGAGAGTAGAGACTGGGGAACGGGTCCATACAGAATGAGGTAGATTGGGGAGAGTAGAGACTGGGGAACGGGTCCATACAGAGTGAGGTAGATTGGGGAGAGGAGAGACTGGGGAACGGGTCCATACAGAGTGAGGTAGATTGGGGAGAGGAGAGACTGGGGAACGGGTCCATACAGAGTGAGGTAGATTGGGGAGAGTAGAGACTGGGGAACGGGTCCATACAGAGTGAGGTAGATTGGGGAGAGTAGAGACTGGGGAACGGGTCCATACAGAGTGAGGTAGATTGGGAGAGTAGAGACTGGGGAACGGGTCCATACAGAGTGAGGTAGATTGGGGAGAGTAGAGACTGGGGAACGGGTCCATACAGAGTGAGGTAGATTGGGAAGAGTAGAGACTGGGGAACGGGTCCATACAGAGTGAGGTAGATTGGGGAGAGGAGAGACTGGGGAACGGGTCCATACAGAGTGAGGTAGATTGGGGAGAGGAGAGACTGGGGAACGGGTCCATACAGAGTGAGGTAGATTGGGGAGAGTAGAGACTGGGGAACGGGTCCATACAGAGTGAGGTAGATTGGGGAGAGGAGAGACTGGGGAACGGGTCCATACAGAGTGAGGTAGATTGGGGAGAGTAGAGACTGGGCAACGGGTCCATACAGAGTGAGGTAGATTGGGGAGAGTAGAGACTGGGGAACGGGTCCATACAGAGTGAGGTAGATTGGGGAGAGGAGAGACTGGGGAACGGGTCCATACAGAGTGAGGTAGATTGGGGAGAGTAGAGACTGGGCAACGGGTCCATACAGAGTGAGGTAGATTGGGGAGAGTAGAGACTGGGGAACGGGTCCATACAGAGTGAGGTAGATTGGGGAGAGGAGAGACTGGGGAACGGGTCCATACAGAGTGAGGTAGATTGGGGAGAGTAGAGACTGGGGAACGGGTCCATACAGAGTGAGGTAGATTGGGGAGAGGAGAGACTGGGGAACGGGTCCATACAGAGTGAGGTAGATTGGGGAGAGTAGAGACTGGGGAACGGGTCCATACAGAGTGAGGTAGATTGGGAGAGTAGAGACTGGGGAACGGGTCCATACAGAGTGAGGTAGATTGGGGAGAGTAGAGACTGGGGAACGGGTCCATTAAGAGTGAGGTAGATTGGGGAGAGTAGAGACTGGGGAACGGGTCCATACAGAGTGAGGTAGATTGGGGAGAGGAGAGACTGGGGAACAGGTCCATACAGAGTGAGGTAGATTGGGGAGAGTAGAGACTGGGGAACGGGTCCATACAGAGTGAGGTAGATTGGGGAGAGTAGAGACTGGGGAACGGGTCCATACAGAGTGAGGTAGATTGGGGAGAGGAGAGACTGGGGAACGGGTCCATACAGAGTGAGGTAGATTGGGGAGAGTAGAGACTGGGGAACGGGTCCATACAGAGTGAGGTAGATTGGGAGAGTAGAGACTGGGGAACGGGTCCATACAGAGTGAGGTAGATTGGGGAGAGGAGAGACTGGGGAACGGGTCCATTAAGAGTGAGGTAGATTGGGGAGAGTAGAGACTGGGGAACGGGTCCATACAGAGTGAGGTAGATTGGGGAGAGGAGAGACTGGGGAACAGGTCCATACAGAGTGAGGTAGATTGGGAGAGTAGAGACTGGGGAACGGGTCCATACAGAGTGAGGTAGATTGGGGAGAGTAGAGACTGGGGAACGGGTCCATACAGAGTGAGGTAGATTGGGGAGAGGAGAGACTGGGGAACAGGTCCATACAGAGTGAGGTAGATTGGGGAGAGAAGAGACTGGGGAACGGGATTCGTATTGTCTGACTAGGACCGGATCTGACTGAGCGATTCTCAGGGTTACAAATTCAGCCCTGAGTTAAATAGATAATAGAATGAGGTATTTTCATTTAGAGTGGAGAAGAATAGTTTCAAATTGACTTGTTGCCCTCACCAAATTGAACACAACTTGCTTTATTCTCCTAACCTTGACATATTTGTACACCTATAGCTTCAGCCTAACGCTTTCATTCTAGGAGTCTTTCTTTTTGCCAATATTATTAAAAGCACTCTAAAAGTTCTCTGAAGATAATTATGAACCTAACTACCACTATTTGTACAAGTGTGTCCTCCAACTCAGCGAGTCCTCTAGCTAGCTCACTGAGAGCACTCCTACTCTAAAACGCTGCCTCTCGCTGGGCCCTTAATAAAAGCTATCCTCCATCCAGCCCACAGCCTCTGTTTATAAGGCTCTGCCATACTGAGGAGGAAATTATTTATTTGGCCAATGTCAGTTGATCATTGATTTAGTAATGACATGTTTCCCCCAGAGGCTCTAACCACTAATACTGTATACAGGGCTGATGCTGAGACTGCTGTGACTCTCACAGATAGCTCTCTCTCCATCCTCCACCACAATGAGCCGTCACTTAGAGCAAAACAAACACTCCACTAGCAGCCACTAGTCACATACATTATCTGTATAGAGAATATCACAGACTGAGAAATAATGCCTACTCTCAGTGGCTGTTACAGTATGTATGTTGAAGCAGCAGCAGTGATAGAGTGACCTGGTGGACAGACAGAGAGTGGGATGCTGGCTGGATTCCTGGCCGGGTCAGGGTTGTGTTGTCATCCTTCAGGATCTCTCTCTCTGTCCTGTGTGGGTCTCAGTGTTGAGGAGGATTGATGAGGGGAATCGCTTCTTCCTGTTGAGGGATTACAATAGGCGTGTGAGTGAGTGAGTGGGCCGCAGGCTGCAGGCAGGCAGGGTGGTGAGGGCACGGAGCGGAGCGGAGGGGGGAGGGAGGGACAGATGTGTTGGCATAGGGCCACCGGGCATGGCCCACTGAGAGACAGAGAGACAGACAGGAGGACACCCAGAGACTACTGCCCCCGCAGGGAGGAAAACACAGTCTCATGATGCCTGGGAAAAGACCTACGGGTACAACTCACTCTGTCTATCCTTCCGACTGTATGATAAAACACACAGAAGATATGAGACACGAGGTTGCCTATTTAATGTGCCTCACGTGGCTTTATTTAATGTGTTCTTGGTTGATACCCCAATGCCAATCGTTAAAGTCATTTCCCAAGTAGATAACAACATGAATCATGAATCATTAAGATATTATTTTTACGGACCATTTCAAATCCAAATTGACAAGGTTTGATTTGCTAGTTAGTGTATTTATTTGTGCCGTCTGTGTTTTCCTCTTGGTGATTTGAACTTAACCGTGCGGTGCATCCGATGACACTCTGATTGAACCACTCTGTTTAGGGCCGCAATAAAACAATACATTAGTTAACAACTCTCCCTCAGCTTGGCACATGCAGAAGTCTTTATGACCAGCTTGCACTCACTTTATTAACAGTAACTTATTACAACATGCTCAATAAAACACTAATTCAGCTTTATAAACGGTTGCTTTAAAATGTTTGAGAGAGACAGAGAGATGAGCTTTTATTTATTTGATCTTCTAAAGAGGCTGGAGGTAAGATTGTCAGCAGTGCTTACCTGCCTCTTAGGGTTACACTGTTGTGGTTTCTGTTCAACATGGGATTCTGGCAGTGCTCAGTGCCAGGTGCTGAAAGCCTTGTTTATACCAAACACTAGCCCAGAAATATCCCTTTGTTCAGATTTATGAGCACCATTAGTTCTTGTTTGAATGTAGTGAAAGACTAAGTCTAATGTAGTCAGCTCATCTTTGCTCTAGGTGTCTCAATCCCTCTGACTTTTCACCCACATCAGACAGATTACAGGATAGCTGCATGAACAAGCTGTGTACCAGATCACAATGAAGATAGTAGATAGAAACATATTGTAGTTGGCAGTATCAGGTCATTGGCAAGCTTTACATTGCAACATGGGTGCCGCTAGGAAATGAGCAAGAAACTTGGAAGAAGTGGAGACGGGGGGCCTGTATCCAGCTCCGTAAAGCCCTAGAGAACACACAATGAGGAAGAACAGACAGTCTTAGGGGGCTGGGCCCGCTCCCCACTTCCTCCTCCAGGGGAACACATTCCGGAAACATTCTGGAGTAGTTCTGTCTCGTATGTTGCTATCTGTGCTAGTGGCAGAGCAGTGGGGGTTGCTGCCAGGCGAGGGTCCCCAGGGGCCTGTGGTATCGGCGGGGCCGGAGGACGGAGGAAGTTGGTACGGGTCCAGTGGGGCTGGCCGGGCTCAGTGACAAGCTGAGCTGTCTGCCGCGGGGACGCTGGGAAAATGTAAATAAGAGTCTGATAAGAGCTATTGTTTTCATTCCATTCTCATCCTGTCTCAATGGGCTCCAGAGCTGCACAGCATTTTACCTCAGAGGAGAGAGGGAGGAAGAGAGGGAGGAAGAGAGGGAGGAAGAGAGGGAGGAAGAGAGAGGGAGATATTTTAAGAGTCCCCCTTAGGAAAATAGAAAATAAGCTCAATGGGACTCTTCATTTAAGCGTTTTTCAATGACAAGCCAACTACATAATTCCACTTTCTGAGGACTTTGGTATCTCTATCCCCACAAAGATAGACAAAAACCCACTGATATTGTCAGCCACAATGCAACATACAATATATACATTGTGTTGGTTTTAAGATCTTCAATATAAATCACCTGGATTTGAATATACTACCTTTTCCTATGAAACATATCTGGTTTTGATTACAAGACCAATGAGGTGTGATAGTTGTATGATTTGTTACAAGCTCTGTCTAAAAATGAACACTGTGCACCTACTGCTCACATCTTAATATGACACTAACTATTATTCTGATAAAGCAGTGTTTCCATTGGCATGTTTAATCTCCCAAGAGAAGACGGACAGGAATTAGAGAAATTAAAACAGCACACACACACACACACACACACACACACACACACACACACACACACACACACACACACACACACACACACACACTACTATTAATCTAAATTCCTCTAAAAATGGTTTAGCCTTTCTAAGACTGCTGTGAAATAAGCCAGACGGCTGAGGCATTTTGTGTGTGTTTTCCTAAAGTATGCCTGCATGAAAATTATAGCAGCAATATTTTCATTTGGATATGCCTATTTGGTTCTAAGCTGTTGGAGCATTGAAAGGTGTTTCTAAGTTATTTTATACACTAATCCAGGCCATTATTCACTCTCCCAGGTGGAAAAGAGAAAGCGCAGGCAAGCAGGCAGGCAGGCAGGCAGGCTCTCTCTCTTGCACATTCCAGCTGTAGGCTGTCTTGTGTGAGGGCTTGGCAGGCTGTGTCTGGCCCAGGGTTGGGGATGGAGGTGCAGTATGGAGGAGTCAGGGAGCGGCCACTTTCAGGGGAGGAGGAGAAGGAGGAGGAGGGAAAAGTGGGAGGGGTGGAGTAGAATGGGAGCTGGCACCATATTATCTACAACAGTTGGTGCATTCCTTAATGATCAAGTGCGGGAGCAGCATCTGTGGTGATGTGTGTGTATGTACATACATCTGTGTGTGGGTTTGTGTGAAAGCAAGTGTGTATATATTAACATGAGTTTGTGAATTTGTGTTTGTGTGTTTGTGAATTTACAACCCTTTCACAGTGCTGTAAAATAAAACATTTCTGCCTGAGTCGGTAGAGGAGTGTGTTGATGTTGTTGTGTATCTGTACTGAAGGAGGGCTGTTATCTGGGGGAGTGTATTGCTGTTGTGTATCTGTACTGAGGGAGGGCTGTTATCTGGGGGAGTGTGTTGATGGGGATAAGTCCGGGAGGGAGAGGAAGCTTGCTCACCCAGGGGTGAGGCCCATGGAAGAGGAGCGGAGCTCAGTCACTCCCCCTGCCCTCAACCCCTGTGTGTCTGTGATTCCACTGCCAGGCGGGGAAGCAGGGAGTCAACACACACACACACACACACACACACACACACACACACACACACACACACACACACACACACACACACACACACACACACACACACACACACACACACACACACACACACACACACACACACACACACACACACACACACTGCTCCTCTCTCATCCCGGGTCAAGGGGACAAACTGTGAGTTGGGGATTGGAAAGTCAATAAAGCAGAAGTAATGTTATAATGACCTGAGCCTGTGATGTCCTGTTGGCCTCTCTGCCACGGAGGAAGTGGACAATCAAACAAAATGGCTGCTCCGCTTGATCTTTTTGAAAGCCAACGTTAAACAGAGGCAGGCTAACCATTGAGCCCCTATTACTCCCAGCCTCCCAGTCCCTCTGAACTCGATATGTTTTCATAGTGAGGTATCATGTTTGGATTGTGGAAGTGAAGGGTGAGGACATTACACCCGGATAAAAGGAATCATCAGCTGTGTACTTTCTAAACTGTTTACTTTCTAAATCCTTTCTCTTCCTCAGTAAGAGGAAGAGAGAGGATAATAATGGGAGAATGATCCAAACCATTTAGGATCTCTCTCATCTCTCGCTCTCTCTCGCATGTCTCCTATTTTGTAATCTGAAACATGAACAATCAAATTAAATATCAAATGTATTGTATAATGCTACATCTTTGCACAACAGATCTTGATCTAGATGATAATTGTAGTCTGTACGTTCCACTGCCTCCAGAGCACATGATGACTACAATAAACTGAAAACACAAATCACTAAGACAATCCCTGAAGGCATCCAGAAGTATGTTCTTATGAATTGTACCCTTTAGTTGGCAGAAGGAGACCACAAATGAGCCATTGTCAGGAGAGTGGTTAAGCCATTCCTGATGGAGCCCCAGGGCTTTCTGTGAACTGCAACAATGTCTGCTTTTGCTGTTTGCCCTTTACTCCCTTTCAGAGTGAACAAACCCTGTCTTACACTCCATGATGTCATCTTCAGGCAACATGACACTTGAAGACAATCTGTTTAGGGCTCCTGTTTTCAGGAACAGTCATGTCAGTTAACACGGAGCCCGACTTAGAAACAGCAGCAGCATGGTTCTATATTTACTAGAGAGTAGACATCATTCCGGAACAGTTGACATGCACTCTTAACTATTCATCAAGCCTTAACCAGCAGTATGAAGGTATGAGAGGAGATCTAGGACTGCTCTCATGGGTAAGTCAGGCATCAGCTGGTGGGTAAGTCCACGGTGGCAGCACCACTTTGTGAGTAGGAGACAGACAGATAGATAGACAGACAGACAGACAGACAGCAGGGCCCTGCTCAGTGCACATCCTGGATCTTGGTATAGTGGCCTGGCTGTCTTAGTGCAGTTCAGACGGCGGGCAGCGTGCCTGGGAGCCTGCAGTTTGACTTGGGGAGGGAAGGGGAGGGTGGAGGGGATAGGAGGAGAGAGGGGGGTGGGTGGTGTTTGATGGGAACAGGCTGACCTCTGCGCAGTGCAGGGATCAGCGAGGCCCGGGTCGGCTGGGCCAGCAGTGTGTTCTTTATCAGCTACCACAGCGACAGCATGGCAGATTCCAGCCATTCCTCCACTGATTCATTGTCAGCCGGACAAATGCTAATTGTTTTCATCACTGGCGGCTGTGAGAACGCTCGGACACACCCTGTCTCACCCCTTACCTCCTTCTTAATGTCTCTGCACTGTCTCTGCCCTTACCATGGCTATACTGTCTGTCTCCCCCCTCTCTCACCCCATCTATCTCTCACCTTTTACCGTCTTCAATGGGTGCTCAAGAGTGAATGTGTTTTAATCTACCATCAGTAATTAGAGCTATATAGTTGGGAAAGAAGTGAATGGTTTTTAGTTGTAATTAATAATATTCACTCTGAATGACAAGTGACATTGTCTTGTTTTAACCAAGAAGCTGTCAATATTTTATTTTGACCGTTGGGGACAAGACACCTTTAGTGTGTATGTGTGTATTAACATACACAGCTAGATTTGACAAGGAGTGTTGATGGGTGTGTTAGTTGTGTTAGTATTACTGGAGTGCTGAGGAATGCGTGAGAAACGGACACTTTTGGCATGTGAATGACAACAGAGAAAGCACCTCTCTTTAGAA
Organism: Salvelinus namaycush; assembly: GCF_016432855.1. Taxonomy (NCBI): domain Eukaryota; kingdom Metazoa; phylum Chordata; class Actinopteri; order Salmoniformes; family Salmonidae; genus Salvelinus; species Salvelinus namaycush. The sequence continues at coordinate 76,672,715 of NC_052307.1, forward strand.
AGATATTTCCTCCACCTCCATGTTGTTATGAGAAGAAAAAGTTCAGGCTCCTTTTCATTGTTATACAAATACCAGTAATTCAATTCAAACTGAAATTATATGAATGAAATTGGAACCTTCAAAATATTATCGTAAAAATCAAAATACATAAAAATCGAATTTGGATTTGACGTACCCTTTCCTGAAAGAAATCCGTTGGAGAAGTGAATTTTAAAATGAAAGCATTTTAAAAGGTCTCTTTTCTTTCCCATGTCTTTCAGAATCCAGTTGCATGGAAACACTTCTGTCAAAAGACTGGAAAGAGAAGATGGACAGGCTCGACACTAGTGATCTTCTGGGAGAAGTCAAAGGTAAGCTTGATGATGTGGTCACTCACAACCGCAGCGCTCTCTTGTAAAGAGTGTCTTAAAGTGAGATTAATAAATCCTCCTATTCCTATCAGACATACATAATCTATACATAATCTAAGAAACAGGCTTGCACTCTGAAATTAGACAAAAGCTCTTGGCTGCCTTCCCTAGTTATTTTCTGCACTTTCCTTATCTGTTATGTCAAAATGCCTCTGTCCAGAGCCCTCTCTTTAAATTCCAACCCCATTTCCCAGTCTGTCATTTTGTTTGTGTCTGTGGTTTACTGTTAGAGACGAGGCTGTTGTCCGTATGTCTGCTATATAAAACTATAAGACTAGAGACACTGCTTCCTACTCATGCAGTGTGTTCATGTCGAGAGAGAAGAGAGGGGAAAGAAGAGAGAGGAAGGAAAGTGCAGAGACGAGGAGAGCCATCTCTCTTCTAGGTCTCTCACATCTAAAAGGAATTCTGCCTTGATTCTGTTAGTGAACGCCCTGCACAGCCCTGCACAGCCCAGCTCTCCCTCCAAATCTGTATTTATGCGCGGGGAAGGTGGGCCTGGGCAGGCAGCCGGGTTTTTTGCAGGTCCAGTTCTTAGCACTGACTGTTACTAAAAAGGTGTTTATGTAGCTAGCGGAGAGGAAGGCACAATACCAGCTGTCTGATAACACCAGGCTCCAGCTCTCTCTCTCTCTCTCTCTCTCTCTCTCTCTCTCTCTCTCTCTCTCTCTCTCTCTCTCTCTCTCTCTCTCTCTCTCTCTCTCTCTCTCTCTCTCTCTCTCTCTCTCTCTCTCTCTCTCTCTCTCTCTCTCTCTCTCTCTCTCTCTCTCTCTCTCTCTCTCTCTCTCTCTCTCTCTCTCTCTCTCTCTCTCTCTCTCTCTCTCTCTCTCTCTCTCTCTCTCTCCCCTTCCTTATTTTCTCTATCACTCGCTTCCCTGCCAACGCCCATACTCTCAAGTCTGTACCTCACAACACAAAATGGTGTATATTAATGATTGTATTATTAATATTTACATGAATATACTCATATCTATATATCCATGTCATTTTAGCTAAACAGAGACGATGCTGCTCTGCTCATCATGCACAATTGTAATCATCAGAACTATTCAAAGACATCTGAAAGTAGCATTCTGCTAGCGCGTGCACTGGAAATGTTTAGCATTTCTTTATGATGTACTCCCACTTTAATAGCTCTTTTTATCATATGGTTGGCAATCATAAATAATATTTGTCCTTGGTTTTAATTATGGGATGACATTTTCTCTGTGTGCCGGGGAAGACAATAACTATTGCATGTTGTAATAAGTATATTCATGGTCAATAACCTTAATGAGCTGAAATATAAATCATATCTTGGTAAACCAGATTCATTGTAGCTGACCCTGTAGATCAAAGTGCAGTGGAACAAATGTTTAAAATGATTTAGCCTTTTGAAAGCAGATCTATTTAAATTACAGGGCATTTTTCTGTTTGATAAATGGTAAGGGTGAGGTTATTCCACAGCGGTGTAAACAGGTAGCGCGGGAGCCTGATAATGCCCACTGTGGCCTTTGTTGACTCACATGCAGGGAGACACAGTGAACACTAGACTTAGAAATATAACTACTTTTCATATCACACCGGTAGGCTGTCTAAGGTTTTTAATTAGCCTGCCATTTCATATGACTGTAGACATTTCAAAGGACTGCTTTGTGCTCCCCCTTACAAATGTCTCTTTCTGCGTTTGAAGTCTGCCGGATGTAAATACTGGCAATTAAAAAGAAGCCCAGGGTTGGAGACACACAAGGTCCTCCTAATTAAAACACAAACAAAGGCACCAAGCAGAAAACACCTTCTGATTACGATCTAAAGTGTTATGATGAATCAGAGGCTGTATTAATTGTTAGGTTAAAATCAATACAAAGGGTAAGCATGCCTGTAGGTTTAAGTTAACGGAGGACAGTGCTGGATAAAGGCTAACATCCGTAAAAGCTACCTACTGCCACAGTGGCCTTGATACTCCTTCTCTACTCAGCGGACACTGAATCCGGAACCAATGGCATTGTACATTCTACCTAGACTACATCCTTTGTGGCATTGTTCCGTTGTTACAAAAGATTGCTTTTGATGTTCAAAGATAAATAAATGAAATATAAAGTTCTGTCCCTTTTGAACCGAAAGACTGGTAATTTGTATGTTTTTTTCCTCACAAGGCTGCCTGAATTAGCGGTAGAGAATCTAAAAGTCTCTGTAGTTTTTGCTCAACTGCTTTCCATATTTTCCACCTTATGAACCTGTCATGGATGGCACCTTGTCATATTGTTGTAGTCGCAAGAGGAGGAATCTGCTGGGTTAAGACTCGCAGAGGAATTATCACACAGGAGAAGACAATAGGTGGAACAGAATTTGACCAAAGGCTTCACTTCACCAATGAATAGAACTGCATTCTTTTACACTATGCACTTGTGTTCAAACATGCCCAGACTACATTATGCTCTTGGGGTAAAACACAAAGTACAGTAAACAAAACAATGGTATCAAAACATCTGAGGTTGGCTTTCCTTTATCTTACACCCAGTTCAACGCAACCAAGCATTTAGTGCCTCACGTACATAGTTATAGTGTATTGTCATGTGGTTTCCTGCGCTAGAATGGGTCTGTGGTTAAACTGATACTGGTACTTCCAGTAAAATGGAGACCGTTTGAGCTGTTTCCATCAATACAGGATAGGAAGTATGCTTAACAGAGACATAGAGAATAGAATGATTTGGGTGTAATGATGTCAGATGTTTATCAGCCTTGTCCTTTAAGCTGTGAGAGATTAACAGCTGCAGGAAGAGAGAGGGAGGGAACGGTTTGTGAAGGAGTATTAGTGGTGGATTGCTTTTCACAAGCCGATTCCAGAGGTAACGGTTTGTTTTCATACCTGAGCTTAGCTGTCAATCATGAGGAACGGTGAGAAGGGAGATGAGATCGCCTGAACAAAACCACAGAGCAAGAGAGGGAGGTGTGGGGGGGTGGGGGGAAAGAGTGAGAGGGAGGGAGGGAGGGAGGGAGGGAGGGAGGGAGGGAGGGAGGGAGAAAGCAAGATAGAGCAGAGAGGGAGAGGAGAGAGAGAGCACAGAGAAAGATAGAGAGAGAGACCTGGGACATGACTGCTCAGACATGAGGCTGTTTTAATTATGGTCCTTCAAAGAGAATCTCTTTCTGTAGAAGCTGTGCCACAACGGCAGAGAGATCTCCTACACTATAGTATGTTCCAGTACTCCTGTCCTTTATTCTGGCTGTACTGTTTATGTTTGTAAATTGTTTTTTAAATGGTCAATGATGGGAGGTGCCTATTGTGGTTGTTTGATTTAATTGAATCATTACAAGCCCTACCCTCCTTTATACAATAAAACATTTACTCTTTTTGTGTTTTAGGCTGATATTTTGGACGGAAACCAGAGTGATTTTAGCTAGCCTCACTCCGTGCCTAACATATGTCAGTTGAAGAATTCAGGTGATGTGCATGTATTTAATGTAAATTCCATTGGAATGTGAATGCAGGTTTATGGGGGAAAGGCTTGGTCAAATAAGTTCTCCCTGTACAGTGTGGCTTTCATTTATACTCAATCAGGGCCTTTGAGACCAACACACTGCAGGACTGTTTAACTTTCCCTGTAGCCATCCAGTGTCCGACAGCTCCCCGAAAAAACGGCAAAGCATTTATTCAACTGAAGAAAAAAATGTGGTAGTTAAATTGGAACACAAACTGCATTCATTTTCTCGGAAGGTTTGATAAAAAATGAAGCTAAGCATTGTACATTTGCGTTAAAATGGCAGCTTGAATTCTATATAAACGAAAATCAAGCCTCTTGCACTTTCATAATCAATTTGTGAATGCTGTCTACATGACAGTGGCGGGGTGCACATTGACAGTCCTGTGGCAGGCAGATAAGTAGAAGCTCTTTAAGGGGAGAGCGAGGAGCGGGGCCGGGCAGGGCCGCAGCTGAGACTGATTTGATGCTGCTCCTACCTGCCCTTGCTTCTCCCATCCCGAGAGAGGACTACTGTGTGCACACAGAGCTGGGGTTGTTCAGCCAGCTGGGTTTACTTCAAAACATGATTATTATATTTAACATTCAGCTTCATTCTTAATGGCTCTAATAAAGTCTAGAGCGAATGCCAATGGAGATTCCACACTATATCTGTAAATACACGCGGAACCACAAGTGGGAGCAGATTTTTATCGGCACAGGAAAACATTGTCATTTCATGTTTCTTTCACCTACTTTCTTTGTGAAACCCTGTCAATATAAATCCTTTACCTCTAGTTTCCAGCTCTAAAATACCACCCTGTTTCAAAATACTCACACATGGCCATGTGCAGTAAAAACTAAAAATGTCACTAATAAACAGCGCATAAACATTCAAAAATCAGTGGAATTGGAATTAGTGGAATTGAATGTAAGGTGGTAAACGTGATTATCACAAAGACTAAATGACCTAGTGAATCTGTGTTATACAGCTATGTGTATTTTGAGGAGAGAGCTGTGTATGTTTGATAATGTAACCTCTATTTAGAGCAGAGGGAGGGACCACCTCAACCCATCACACACTGAAATATCCTTCCAATTCCTCCAATTCAAAAGTGCCACAGTTTGCATTTTTCTCCCAACACTTCAATAGTCTTCTGTTGGCCCTGTGTACCCAGGTGAAATATGAGACACCGTAAATCATTATTCTTCAGACTGCATTTGCGAAATGAATGTATGGGCCTAATGCCCTCTGTTTTTCTCCCTTAATGAATTGAGGAATTTAGCTTGTGGTGTCGGCTGCAGAAAGGAACACGTGTGTGTGTGTCTGTCTGTCTGTCTGTCTGTCTGTCTGTCTGTCTGTCTGTCTGTCTGTCTGTCTGTCTGTCTGTCTGTCTGTCTGTCTGTCTGTGTCCACTCTCTCTTTTTCCCTCCTGGCTCTGTGTTTTGAGAGGAGACAGGCAGACAGGAGTGGGTTTGGTGGTGTCTGGGTCAGCCTCTGCTGGTGTCGGTGTGGGCAGAAGCCCTGTGCCATGGAACCAGGCATGGGGATGGTTCCCTGACCAGACAGGGCCTCTGGATGACTGGCTGCACATTTCATACTTTAATACATTTGACACTTAAAATCATGTTTAAATTTTACTTCCTAATTTCAGTGTGTTTACATTTAATTTACCAAATTATATTTACTATTACTACAAATAATTAGATTCTTTCTTGGTTGACAGACACACAGGTATCCCGTTTATTTAGAATGCAATAATCAATTTATATCTTAAGTTACTACCAGGAATCACCAGCAATCCTTATTTTAACGTTTGACAAATATACACCTCTCTCACTTATAGAAGTGTAGTAAATGGAATATTTATCAGTCTCCCGGCCGCAAAGTAAATGACATCCTCACTGCCATGTAATGCTGCTTAAGCACTGGCTGCTATGGCTGGGCCAGGTTAGTACATGTCACGCTGGATTTCCCCCTACAGCTGCTCTAGTGCTGCAGCTCCGGAGCCACTCTGCTGATCTACCACCAGCCACGGAGACACAACACACACACACACACACACACGCACACACACACACACACACACACACACACACACACACACACACACACACACACTAGAGTTCGGCCGATTATGATTTTCCAACGCCGATACCGATACAGATTATTGGAGGACCAAAAAAAGCCGATACCGATTAATCTGTCGATTTTTATATATATATTTGTAATACATGACAATTACAACAATACTGAATGAAAAATTAACACTTTTATTTTAACTTAATATAATACATAAATAAAATCAATTTAGCCTCAAATAAATAATGAAACATGTTCAATTTGGTTTAAATAATGCAAAAACAAAGTGTTGGAGAAGAAAGTAAAAGTGCAATATGTGCCATGTAAGAAAGCTAACGTTTAAGTTTCTTGTTCAGAACATGAGAACATATGAAAGCTGGTGGTTCCTTTTAACATGAGTCTTCAATATTCCCAGTTAAGAAGTTTTAGGTTGTAGTTATTATAGGAATTATAGGACTATTTCTCTCTACACCATTTGTATTTCATATACCTTTGACTATTGGATGTTCTTATAGGCACTTTAGTATTGCCAGCCTAATCTCGGGAGTTGATAGGCTTGAAGTCATAAACAGCGCTGTGCATCCCAGCATTGCTAAGAGCTGCTGGCAAATGCAGTAAAATGCTGTTTGCATGAATGCTTATGAGCCTGCTGCTGCCTACCACCACTCAGACTGTCTATCAAATACCAAATCATATACTTAATTATAATATAATAAACACACAGAAATATGAGCCTTTGGTCATTAATATGGTCAAATTCGGAAACTAACATTTATTCTTTCAGTGAAATACGGAACCGTTCCGTATTTTATCAAACGGGTGGCAACCCTAAGTCTACATATTGCTGTTACATTGCACAACCTTCAATGTTATGTCATATTTATGTAAGTTAATATTGCCTGCTAGTTAATATTGCCTGCTAACATTAATTTATTTTAACTTTTAACTAAATATGCAGGTTTTAAAAAAATACTTGTGTATTGATTTTAAGAACGGCATTGATGTTTATGGTTAGGTACATTTGTGCAACGATTGTGCTTTTTTGTGAATGCGCTTTTGTTAAATCATCACCCGTTTGGCGAAGTTAAAGTAGGCTGTGATTCGATGATAAATTAACAGGCACCGCATTGATTATAAGCAACGCAGGACAAGCTAGTTAACCTAGTAATATCATCAACCACGTGTAGTTAACTAGTGATTATGTGAAGATTGATTGTATTTTATAAGAAAAGTTTAATGCTAGCTAGCAACTTACCTTGGGTCCTTGCAGCCTCAAGGTCCTTTTGATGTGGCACTCGCGTAACAGGTGGTCAGCCTGCCACCCAGACTCCTCGTGGATTGCAATGTGATCGGCCATAATCGGAATCCAAAAAAGGCTGGTTACCAATTGTAATGAAAGCCATGCCGATTAATCGGTCGACCTCTAATACACACACACACACACACACACACACACACACACACACACACACACACACACACAGTCAACATCTTTAGAAATCAAGGACAACATTTGTGAAAGAAAAGAACATGAGATGCAATCCCTCATATTATGGTTCTAAATAAACCAGTGTAGATGCATGAAGTTATAGCCAAGACCAGTGAATTGGTTCAATGCAAGAAACCACACATTCCCTTCCGTTCCAAGGTTTTCCTGACCATTGTTCAGACAGAGAGCTCCTTTTGTCGTTCTCTAGACAACTCTGATGTGAGGGAGGGAGGCCCTGAAAGTGTTTGTATCATTTTATAATAAACCTGGACTAGAAGTGTTTCTCCTTACATGAAAGCAGGAGAGGTCATTACCATACACGTCATGAGGGATGACTGGATGATGGAGAAAATCTAGTGTACCTCGTTGTGTGCTTCAAGCTTTGTCACATGACTTCCCACTGTGGTCAGCGCTCTACAGATCAGTTTTATTACAGTTCATCCTCTGCTTTGATAATGGTTCCTATTGAAAACACAGACTGAACTGTCTCGTCTCTGGGTGGGATAATAGTTCCCTCTGGGAAGATAGCAGTCTGTTATCAGTGTTCAGTCTTATCTGTTCAGGTCTGTAAGGCTGCTATCGTCGAGCTCTGATGAAGTACCTCGTCCGATGCCACTGATACACAGTGGAGTGCTGAGGCTTTCACATTAGCATAATTACACTGAAGAGGCATGCCTCTTCCGTCGTTATATTATTAGCCCGCGTTAATGTTCAGTGTGAACGTCAGGCCGATGAAGTACGCTTTTATTATTAACCACTTGGCGTGTCAATCAAAACATTTTTTGAGAAATATTTAGAAAATATATGTTAAACACTTGGGGAGACGTTGCTATAGATGCAGAAATGATGTCTATATAGGGATATAGAATTAACACACACACAGCAACCAAATGAGTTTAGTACAGTATACTCACATCAGCATAATAAACACTTCCCAGTGTTTTTAGAAGGTGTCTGTTTCTAGCAGTTCCCTGCTGATGGATAACTCTCCATGGGAAATTCATGGCCATGTAGTCCAGTATCTAAGGCTGTGAGGATTGATAGTCCAGGCTGCCATAGCCTGACATGTTGGTGAGTCCTTACTCATGCTTGTTAATGATGGTTTATTGGCAGGATGAACAGTTTTATATCATCACAGAGGCAGCAGGCCAGGTAAAACAGCTGCTACTCATATTGTCTCTGTTCGTTCTGACTAGGGCACCCAGATACTTTGATACCGTTTTTACTTGAAACACATATGGCCTTAGAGCGTTTCTGAACAAGCGTATATATGTAACGGCTTTCTTCCATAGGTGAAGGAGAGGACCAAAGTGCAGCGCGGCTAGTGTTCAACATGTTTAATAAAAGAACAAGTGAAACACTACAAACAACATACAAAATAACAAATGTGCAAAACCGATACAGACCTATCTGGTGCAGAACACAAACACAGAGACAGGTAACAAACACCCACAAAATCCCAACACAAAACAAGCCTCCTATATATGAGTCTCAATCAGAGACAACGACTACCATCTGTCTCTGATTGAGAACCCACACTAGGCTGACATAGAAACAGACAAACTAGACACACAACATAGAATTCCCACCCAGCTCACGTCCTGACCAACTAAACACATACAAAACAACAGAAAACAGGTCAGGAACGTGACAGAACCCCCCCCTCAAGGTGCGAACTCCGGGCGCACCCCTAAAACTCAAGGGGAGGGTCTGGGTGGGCATCTGTCCGCGGTGGCGGCTCCGGCGGTGGACGAGGGCACCACTCCACCATTGTCTTTGTCCACCTCCTTAGCGTCCCTTGAGTGGCGACCCTCGCCCCCGACCATGGTCCAGGAACCTTCACCAACTCCCCTCTACAATAGAGGAGACAACTCAGGACAGAGAGGTAGTTCAGGACAAAGAGGTAGCTCAGGACAGAGAGGTAGCCCAGGACAGAGAGGTAGCCCAGGACAGAGAGGTAGCCCAGGACAGAGGGACAACTCCGGACTAGTGGCAGCTCCGGACTGAGTGGCAGCTCCGGACTGAGTGGCAGCTCCGGACTGAGTGGCAGCTCATGACTGGAGGGCAGCTCATGACTGGAGGGCAGCTCATGACTGGAGGGCAGCTCATGACTGGAGGGCAGCTCATGACTGGAGGGCAGCTCATGACTGGAGGGCAGCTCATGACTGAAGGGCAGCTCATGACTGGAGGGCAGCTCATGACTGGAGGGCAGCTCATGACTGGAGGGCAGCTCATGACTGGAGGGCAGCTCATGACTGGAGGGCAGCTCATGACTGTAGGGCAGCTCATGACTGTAGGGCAGCTCATGACTGTAGGGCAGCTCATGACTGTAGGGCAGCTCTGGCAGCTCCTGACTGGCTGGCGTCTCTGGCAGCTCCTGGCTGGCGTCTCTGGCAGCTCCTGACTGGCTGGCGTCTCTGGCAGCTCCTGACTGGCTGGCGGCTCTGGCAGCTCCTGACTGGCTGGCGGCTCTGGCAGCTCCTGACTGGCTGGCGGCTCTGGCAGCTCCTGACTGGCTGGCGGCTCTGGCAGCTCCTGACTGGCTGGCGGCTCTGGCAGCTCCTGACTGGCTGGCGGCTCTGGCAGCTCCTGACTGGCTGGCGGCTCTGGCGGCTCCTGACTGGCTGGCGGCTCTGGCGGCTCCTGACTGGCTGGCGGCTCTGGCGGCTCCTGACTGACGGACGGCTCTGGCGGCTCCTGACTGACGGACGGCTCTGGCGGCTCCTGACTGACGGACGGCTCTAATGGCTCGGGACAGACGGGCGGCTCTAATGGCTCGTGGCAGACGGACGACTCAGATGGCGCTGGGCAGACGGAAGACTCAGATGGCGCTGGGCAGACGGAAGACTCAGACGGCGCTGGGCAGACGGATGGCTCAGACGGCGCTGGGCAGACGGATGGCTCAGACGGCGCTGGGCAGACGGATGGCTCAGACGGCGCTGGGCAGACGGATGGCTCAGACGGCGCTGGGCAGACGGATGGCTCAGACGGCGCTGGGCAGACGGATGGCTCAGACGGCGCTGGGCAGACGGATGGCTCAGACGGCGCTGGGCAGACGGATGGCTCAGACGGCGCTGGGCAGACGGATGGCTCAGACGGCGCTGGGCAGACGGACGGCTCAGACGGCGCTGGGCAGACGGGCAGTTCAGGCGCCGCTGGGCAGACGGGCAGTTCAGGCACCGCTGGGCAGACGGGCAGTTCAGGCACCGCTGGGCAGACGGCAGACTCTGGCCGGCTGAGACGCACTATAGGCCTGATGCGTGGTGCCGGAACTGGAGGTACCGGGCTGAGGGCACGCACCTCAGGGCGAGTGCGGGGAGGAGGAACAGGGCTCTGGAGATGCACTGGAAGCCTGGTGCGTGGTGTAGGCACTGGTGGTACTGGTCTGGGGCGGGAAGGTGGCGCCGGATATACCGGACCGTGAAGGAGGACACGCGCTCTTGAGCACCGAGCCTCTCCAACCTTACCAGGTTGAATGGTCCCCGTAGCCCTGCCAGTGCGGCGAGGTGGAACAACCCGCACTGGGCTATGCAGGCGAACCGGGGACACCACCTGTAAGGCTGGTGCCATGTACGCCGGCCCGAGGAGACGTACTGGAGGCCAGATACGTTGGGCCGGCTTCATGACATCCAGCTCGATGCCCAACCTAGCCCTCCCAGTGCGGCAAGGTGGAATAGCCCGCACTGGGCTAAGCACGCGTACTGGGGACACCGTGCGCTTTACCGCATAACACGGTGTCTGACCAGTACGACGCCCTCTCACTCCACGGTAAGCCCGGGGAGTTGGCTCAGGTATCCAACCCGGCTTCGCCACACTCCCCTTTAGCCTCCCCCCAAGAAATTTTTGGGTGAGCCTCTCGGGTTTCCAGCCACTCAACCTTGCAAGCGCCTCATAATGCCGCCTCTCCGCTTTTGATGCCTCCAGCTCCGCTTTGGGACGGCGACACTCCTCTGGCTCTGCCCAGGGTCCTTCTCCGTCCAGAATCTCCTCCCATGTCCATTCCTCCTTGTACTGCTGCTGCTGTTGCTGCTGCCCGTTGCCACGCTGCTTGGTCCGGGTTTGGTGGGTGTTTCTGTAACGGCTTTCTTCCATAGGTGAAGGAGAGGACCAAAGTGCAGCGCGGCTAGTGTTCAACATGTTTAATAAAAGAACAAGTGAAACACTACAAACAACATACAAAATAACAAATGTGCAAAACCGATACAGACCTATCTGGTGCAGACCACAAACACAGAGACAGGTAACAAACACCCACAAAATCCCAACACAAAACAAGCCTCCTATATATGAGTCTCAATCAGAGACAACGACTACCATCTGTCTCTGATTGAGAACCCACACTAGGCTGACATAGAAACAGACAAACTAGACACACAACATAGAATTCCCACCCAGCTCACGTCCTGACCAACTAAACACATACAAAACAACAGAAAACAGGTCAGGAACGTGACAATATACAAGCCTAAAACATAGTTCAGCTTAAGTCAAATCTCTGTAGCTCGTCAAATACCCTTTTGTTGTCTCTGGTTGTGCTTGCTTAGCAGGCTCATAGCCAGCTGTTTTATCCTATGGATTATTTAGGCTACACAAGACAAAGATTTTGTTTATCAGTCACAATGTATAATATTCATGTAGATTTATTGACAACATTAATATATGCATGGAATTTGAAAGACATAGTCATCCGCAACCATGATTTTTACTGGTAAACAATCTGTTGTTGTGTGTATTTGTTTGTGTTTGTATGTGCAAACGTGTGTTTGTGTTGATTCAAAATGAGGATTTAATTGCTTTTGGAGCAAGGTCTTTGCCCCGAAAAATTCTTTCATTGCAAGGCTACAGGAAGCAGTACTAGATTCCATTAGCAGTAATTCAATTGTATCTTTGTATTTTTTTCTTCTTTAGAAGACATGAACATGGGGTCAGAGGACTACTGAGTTCATATTAGTGTTACAAATTGTATTGCACTGAACACACCAGCGCTACCGAATCATCACCATGTGTGTACTGTATGTGTGTGTGTGTGTGTGTGTGTGTGTGTGTGTGTGTGTGTGTGTGTGTGTGTGTGTGTGTGTGTGTGTGTGTGTGTGTGTGTGTGTGTGTGTGTGTGTGTGTGTGTGTGTGTCTGTGCAGTGCATTCAGCCAGCGGAGTTACCTTTTCTCATGTGGATGAGCAGCACAGAACAGCTCCTGCCTTCAGCACGCCAGGCATGCTAGCTATGTGCAGTGTGTGTCCGGACACAGCCCGGAACAATTGCAGCATTTAGACAAGTCTTCATTTACTTAGGATGGACTGGCAGCATATGGGAGGATCCACAATAGCTGACTGATGGAGGGACAAAGAAATTGCAGTGTTCTGGTGTAAAAAAAGGCATTCAGATTGGGTCATAATGGCTCAGCTGTCCTAACCAAAGGAAGGGACAGAATAGGGTGCCTTGTGATTTTTTTCTCTTTTTCACCCCCGTTCCTTTTCTCCTTTTTTGTGCCTGAATCTTTTATCTGCGTTACTCACCAGGGACTCTTCAAAGTAACAAGCCTCCTTCTTTTCCCTGGTGCTGGACTTGGAACCCAAATTAGAGACTGCTTGATTAGAAGAAAGCGAAGGGGGCCAAGAGAGGGAGATGTGGGTATTGGACAGAACAAATCGCACCCCTACAAAGTTCCTTTTATCCACAGACTCCAAGGCTCGACTCCCCTCCCAGCAACCATGGCTCACTTGTTTTTCTCTTATCATTTATTTAGTCGCTCGTTTGGTTGATGTTTTCTGCCCTACTTTGTGACGTTTAAAAGAGGTGGGCATCTGAAAAGGTGAATGCTGAATGAGGTGGTGAACAACAAGACTTTGCTGTCTGTCTCCTCCAGAGTGTCAGTCTGGCATGTTCTCCATGAGAATGAGGGGAGAGGGGAGAGCACGGGATCACCTGCCCACCCTCCAACCTGCCCGCTCAAGGGACATCCTGGGCCAGACTGGCTCCTGTTGCAGGCTGCTATTGTCCTTCTGACCCATTCCCAGCCAGGGGAAGCAGCCTGATCCAGCCCCAGCAGCCTGAGGCAGGGTGGGAGAATGAGGAAGCGCTCCCAGATTGTCACAACACATTAGAAGTGGGGAACCAGGCTGCTTCATGTACTGAGGAGGCATCCCTCGGCTGTCCATCTCCCGCTGCAAACGGGATGTGAGGAGACATGTTAACGGGCTGGCTTGGCCCCACCGCTGTTAAGAGCCATGCAATATGCAGGAAACTGCCTCTTTGTCAGCAGGCCGGTCAGACAAACACTGCCGCTGTCCTATACTGCACCGCCCAATAAAAGTTGTATCTGCATTTTAAAGCTGATCCATAATTTAGAACAGGAGGGAAAGGATTTTTACACGAAACCAGGCCAACAAAAGACATATGTAGTCCGATGTGGGTATGCTGATGTACAGGGAAGACATTGCTCAGGTCAAGTCACACTTAGATCATCTGATGTCAAATCAATTTTAGGCATTCAATGTTATGTTTTACCAACAGTCTTCTAAAAATATGTTTTGGCTGATTGTAATTGTTTAAACAAGATTCACTGTCCAAATCAGCTTACTGGAAATCTTTTTATGTAAGAAACATTCAGTTTAAGCATTTAGATTAGAACCTGTTCCAGAGAGACAAGACAATACAGTAGAGACAATACAATACAGTAGAGACAATACAATACAGTAGAGACAATACAATACAGTAGAGACAAGACAATACAGTAGAGACAATACAATACAGTAGAGACAATACAATACAGTAGAGACAATACAATACAGTAGAGACAAGACACTACAGTAGAGACAATACCATGAGGTAGAGACAAGACAATACAGTAGAGACAAGACAATACAGTAGAGACAAGACAATACCGGACCAACTTGTCTTGGTACAGAGGACAGCCTGTTGTCTTGATACAGAGGGCAGTCTGTTGTCTTGATACAGAGGGCAGCCTGTTGTCTTGGTACAGAGGGCAGCCTGGTGTCTTGGTACAGAGGGCAGCCTGTTGTCTTGGTACAGAGGGCAGCCTGTTGTCTTGATACAGAGAGCAGCCTGTTGTCTTGGTACAGAGAGCAGTATGTTGTCTTGGTACAGAGGGCAGTCTGTTGTCTTGGTACAGAAGGCAGCCTGTTGTCTTGGTACAGAGAGCAGCCTGTTGTCTTGGTACAGAGGGCAGCCTGTTGTCTTGGTACAGAGAGCAGCCTGTTGTCTTGGTACAGAGGGCAGCCTGTTGTCTTGATACAGAGGGCAGCCTGTTGTCTTGGTACAGAGGGCAGCCTGTTGTCTTGGTACAGAGAGCAGTATGTTGTCTTGGTACAGAGGGCAGTCTGTTGTCTTGGTACAGAAGGCAGCCTGTTGTCTTGGTACAGAAGGCAGCCTGTTGTCTTGGTACAGAGGGCAGCTTGTTGTCTTGATACAGAAGGCAGCCTGTTGTCTTGGTACAGAGGGCAGTCTGTTGTCTTGGTACAGAAGGCAGCCTGTTGTCTTGGTACAGAAGGCAGCCTGTTGTCTTGGTACAGAGGGCAGCCTGTTGTCTTGATACAGAGGGCATCCTGTTGTTTTGGTACAGAGGGCAGTCTGTTGTCTTGGTACAGAGGGCAGCCTGTTGTCTTGGTACAGAGGGCAGCCTGTTGTCTTGGTACAGAGGGCAGCCTGTTGTCTTGGTACAGAGGGCAGCCTGTTGTCTTGAGACAGCCTGTTGTCTTGGTACAGAGAGCAGCCTGTTGTCTTGGTACAGAGGGCAGCCTGTTGTCTTGGTACAGAGGGTAGCCTGTTGTCTTGATACAGAGAGCAGCCTGTTGTCTTGGTACAGAGGGCAGCCTGTTGTCTTGATACAGAGAGCAGCCTGTTGTCTTGGTACAGAGAGCAGCCTGTTGTCTTGGTACAGAGAGCAGCCTGTTGTCTTGGTACAGAGAGCAGCCTGTTGTCTTGGTACAGAGGGCAGTCTGTTGTCTTGGTACAGAGAGCAGCCTGTTGTCTTGATACAGAGGGCATCCTGTTGTCTTGGTACAGAGGGCAGCCTGTTGTCTTGATACAGAGGGCATCCTGTTGTCTTGGTACAGAGGGCAGTCTGTTGTCTTGGTACAGAGGGCAGTCTGTTGTCTTGGTACAGAAGGCAGCCTGTTGTCTTGGTACAGAGGGCAGTCTGTTGTCTTGGTACAGAGGGCAGTCTGTTGTCTTGGTACAGAAGGCAGCCTGTTGTCTTGGTACAGAGGGCAGTCTGTTGTCTTGGTACAGAGGGCAGTCTGTTGTCTTGGTACAGAGGGCAGCCTGTTGTCTTGGTACAGAAGGCAGCCTGTTGTCTTGATACAGAGGGCAGCCTGTTGTCTTGGTACAGAGGGCAGCCTGTTGTCTTGATACAGAAGGCAGCCTGTTGTCCTGGTACAGAGGGCAGCCTGTTGTCTTGGTACAGAGGGCAGCCTGTTGTCTTGGTACAGAAGGCAGCCTGTTGTCTTGATACAGAGGGCAGCCTGTTGTCTTGGTACAGAGGGCAGCCTGTTGTCTTGGTACAGAAGGCAGCCTGTTGTCTTGGTACAGAGGGCAGTCTGTTGTCTTGATACAGAGGGCAGCCTGTTGTCTTGATACAGAGGGCAGCCTGTTGTCTTGGTACAGAGGGCAGCCTGTTGTCTTGATACAGAGGGCAGTCTGTTGTCTTGGTACAGAGGGCAGCCTGTTGTCTTGGAATAGAGGGCAGCCTGTTGTCTTGGTACAGAGGGCTGTTTGTTGTCTTGGTACAGAGGGCAGCCTGTTGTCATGGTACAGAGGGCAGCCTGTTGTCTTGGTACAGAGGGCAGCCTGTTGTCTTGGTACAGAGGGCAGCCTGTTGTCTTGGTACAGAAGGCAGCCTGTTGTCTTGGTACAGAGGGCAGCCTGTTGTCTTGGTACAGAAGGCAGCCTGTTGTCTTGGTACAGAAGGCAGCCTGTTGTCTTGGTACAGAAGGCAGCCTGTTGTCTTGGTACAGAGGGCAGCCTGTTGTCTTGGTACAGAGGGCAGCCTGTTTTGTTGGTACAAGGGGCAGCCTGTTGTCTTGGTACAAGGGGCAGCCTGTTGTCTTGGTACAAGGGGCAGCCTGAGGTCCCCACAATGCTGCCCAATTTCAAAACAATGAGCCCTCTTTTAGTATTCTGTTAGTGTTTGTGCAGACCTGCACTCCCCACACATGGCCCCCAGGCTAGAGCCCACCGATCCCTCTGTGGCCCCCGTGCACTGGCCTGCTCCTGGAAGTGAGGATACACGCACACACGCACACTCACACACTCACAGACATTTAACAAGCAATCCTACCATTGGTTTCTGACTGAACATCAGAGAAGAGCCTGGATCCTGACAGGACAGTATTGAGTCCAGATGTTTGCTTTGCTGTTAGAGTACCTCTCTCTCTGCCACTCCTGCCCCCGTCCCCCCGTCCCTGGACTCGCTGTCTTCTGCCGTGTAGATACTGGTGACCTATGAAGGCTGTGCCTTTATGGACACAGCCAAAGGTGAACAAAATCGCTGTTGAGTGTACAATTTTTACAGATAAGGCATTCAGAACAAGTGGTCGGGTGAATAAGAAGTCAATTCAGGCCTGGGAAACCGCACACAGGCTTAGTGAATAGCTGCTTTTAGGTGCTTTTTTCTGAAGAGGATAAATGGAGAATTGCAGCTCTCTTCCATTGCGGCAAGCAGTGCTAGGCAAGGCTGCCAGTAAATTGCCCTGAATGGCTTCTGGAGGTTGACAGGCCCTATTAAGACAAATGGCCTTCCTCATCGGAGAGATAAAATAAATCAGGTGTTTAGTCAAATTAAAATAGTTGGAGTGGAGAGGGCCCCGGGGAGCCCTGGGAGAAACTCAAGACAGATGTGTCCAAAGGATAGAGGAAGACACCCAGGAAAGAAAGAATTCAGCTCCCTCTGAATCCCTATTTACTGTACTGGTATCTGTCCTTTATCCTTCTCTCTTTCAGTCTCTCTCTCTCTGTTGTTCCGCTGTAGTCTCTCTTTTTCCTCTCCCACTCCTCCTCCTTCTCTCTCTGTCTCTTTCTCTGTCTCTTTCTCTCTCTCTCTCTCTCTCTCTCTCTCTCTCTCTCTCTCTCTCTCTCTCTGTCTTTCTCTGTCTCTCTATTTCTCTCTATTTCTCTCTCTGCCTCTCTCTCTCTCTCTCTCTCTCTCTGTCTCTCTCTGTCTCTCTCTCTCTCTCTCTCTGTCTCTCTCTCTCTTTCCCTCTCTCTCTCTCTCATGCGCGCTCTCCCTCTCTCATTGTGCACTAGCTCCAACCTCTGCTTGTCACACAGGAGTGCAGCGAGAGGAGAGTGAGTTACTGTCCAGCCTCTCACTGGCAATTATATGTTGGCTGTGTAAGTCAATGGGAGGATCACTTAGCATTGATTAGGCGAAGATACAGAGCAGAGCAGTGAGGTGGAGATGCTCTCCATCACGGACGCTGAACTAGGACATGTGACTGGAGGAAGAGGAGACACACATCCTCACTGGGGCTGCATCCATCATTGTGTCCTTGCCCAGCGCTCTCAACCATTCACTCTTATTAATCAGAGGGTTGCAACTGCTTACAGTAATTAGCAGCTTTGGACAGCCGTGGTACGTAGTGTTGTGGGCGTGTCTAGGAGGCGTGGCATCTGTTAGTGATCTAGTAATTATCCATCACCCAGGAGAAACATGACTCCTCTCTCTCCTCTTGTTTATGGAAATGTCTCACTGTTTCCAGTAGCTGTGTGTATTTCAGGGCAGCAGTCTAGTTGGTGTTGCTATGTGTTGTCACTTGTCAGAGGATGCAGCAGAGTAGCTATAGATGTCTACATGCAGTGACCCTCTTAGAGAGAGCTGTCTGTGTCTGCTCCTCCCCTAATTAGAGAGAAAAGGAGGAGGAGGGGAGAGGAGGAAGAGAGGAGGTGAGTCATTAGAGACCGTGGCAACATCTCGCTACATGAGCTGGTGGTGTGACAGAGGAAGAAGAGTGAGACGAGGAGGATGTGACGGGCTGCTGTCTGCTGCTATGTTGTGACTTTGGCACTCATCTGCCACCACACCCCATCAGCCCCCCCACAGCCTCCATCAGCCCCCATCAGCCCCCCCCCCCCCCCCCCCAACAGCTCTCCTTATTCCCCAGGAACAATCCCTCCCTGCCCCTTTTCTCTTCTCACCCTCTGTGAAGCTGTGAGCAGCTAAAATTGACAACTCAGGGCTGTGACCACAGCACTGTTAAGGAAGTCATTCCACAGTCAGTGGCAGATCAAGGCTGGCGTGAGACACTAAAGTCTTCTTTGACATGGCCAAGTATTTCAGATGTTGATATGAATAGATTCATAGAATAGTACAATAAAACATGTTCTGCATTTATTTTCATCTATTTTCATCTCCAACCTGACACCCCTAACCATGATCACCCTGCTGACCTCTAACCTTTCACCTGACCCCTGTTCCCCCCCCCCCCCCCCCCCCCAGGTACTCCAGAGAGCCTGGTAGAGAAGGAGTACCAGCTGAGCACCATGATCACTCAGCTGATCAGCCTGAGAGAGCAGCTCCTGGCCGCTCACGATGAGCAGAAGAAGCTGGCCGCCTCACAGATGGAGAAACAGAGGCAGCAAATGGAGCTGGCCCGCCAGCAGCAGGAACAGGTAAGAACACACTGGTTGTGTATGTGTGTTCTCTCTCTCAATCAATCAATCTCTCTCTCTCTCTCTCTCTCTCTCTCTCTCTCTCTCTCTCTCTCTCTCTCTCTCTCTCTCTGTCTCTCTCTGTCTCTCTCTCTCTGTCTCTCTCTCTCTGTCTCTCTCTCTCTGTCTCTCTCTCTCTCTCTCTCTCTCTCTCTCTCTCTCTGTCTCTCTCTCTCTCTCTCTGTCTCTCTCTCAATTCAATTCAATTTAAGGGCTTTATCTCTCTTTCTCTCTGTCTGTCTCTGTCTCTCAATTTCAGTTAAATTTAAGGGCTTTATTGGCATGGGTTACCTATGTTAACATTGCCAAAACAAAAGTGAAATAAACAATACAAATTAACAGTTAACATTACACTCACAAAAGTTGCAAAAGAATAAAGACATTTCAAATGTCATATTATGTGCTCTCTCTCTCCCGCTCTCTCTCTCTCTCTCTCTCTCTCTGTCTCTGTCTCTGTCTCTGTCTCTGTCTCTCTCTGTCTGTCTCTGTCTGTCTCTGTCTGTCTCTGTCTCTCCCTCTGTCTCTCTCTCTCCCTCTGTCTCTCTCTCTCCCTCTGTCTCTCTCTCGCCACTTTCCTGTCATTATACATCTTACACATATTCCTCCCTTTACTAAATGCTTAAAAAATCCCTTAACCCTCTATTGATTCATCAGGGAACTTTATTGCTGAAAGATGCCAATAAAGTGTTATTATTTAGTAGGAATTTGAAATAATATTAGATTTAAAATATGTTTTATTTTACAGTATAATAGCTTGAGTATTTCATCTAAGTGTCGTCATGCTCTCTCGCCCACATTTATGCTGTGTGTTGAGAAAAATGTCATTATGACTTGTATTAACACATTTTAGTGGCTATGTGAATTAAACATGATATTAAACACTGGAGGTCGTCTATATCTTGTAAATAGAGCCCTACTAGAACAATCTCTCCCTGCGTTAGAAGGGTGGCACAAATCAGCCAAATGAGGCATATTGTACAAATCAGCAAATTAGCACAGCCCATGAACTGTGTTAATGTCTGGTTGGAAATAAGGACGGGATCTGTCCACACTGGCGACGGGTTTATTATCACCAAGCCTCCTAATGGCCAGGAGTAAATTACCAGCCTGGACTACAGCCTACAATTACAGTTAGCCTTCTCCCTACAGCTTTCAGTCCTGCATGTGCTAATAACTGTGAAGGTCAATTACCTGGGATGTTATGTACAGTACTGTATACCTTTCAATCATGCTATTGTTCAATCATCTTTTACTATAAACTAAATTTGTTTTTTTTGTTTTCTTCCATATGTGAAATCACAGTATTATGAAGAAGGGTGTTCCATGGTATGCTATGTTGATATTAATAAACTATATAGTGATTTAGGATATTTGCATGTTTTGCCATCATGTATGAGAGAGAGCAGATCTGTCTATCCCTCAATGAAGAAGAAAAGGGTAGGATAGAGTGGGGGGAGAAGAGGAGAACCTGCCCAGAGTTAGAATGTCATTTAGCCATCCAGACACAACATAGTAATTAACTGTTGACACTCGTGAAGAAGCACAAATTAATCCTGACACATTTGCAGACGACTGATATCTTACAGTGAACACTTTGTAATTATATTTGAAAATGAAAATTAAATGACACTTAAAACTAGGTTGTCATGCTCAATGAAGCGAGCGTGTAGTTAGACAGAGAGGCTGCTGGGATAGATGGGGGCTGCTCACGGGCAGATGCCGTGCCACTCAGAGGAGAGGGATAGGAGTCTGACAGAACACTCCTACCCAGCCCGGCCCGGTCCAGCTCAGCCTACACCAGTTACCACCATTGTAAACACATCAATCTCCGTCTCTGCTTCCCCATCTCAGACTGTCCATCACAGCCCTCCTAGGCAAGCACATAGCCAGAAAACAAGCTAGGCCAGCAAGGCCACATCATCTACAGCTCTGCTATACTATGACTAATGCTGAAGGCCACTGTTGACTTGTCATGTCTTTAGGCAGGTGGTGATATGTTGTAATGGGGCTCAGATCACCATGGCTTCTTGTTTGCAAATACTGTCCTGCAGTTACAGTGTCATGTTTTCCTTAGTGTCAGTTGATAGTCGGTCCCCGGCCTGGCTGAGTGGTATAAGCATGTACTGTACTCTGAGATGAGAGGAACATGTTTCTGACTGTAGTGACTCTTCTTCTCTGGTGTTTATCTACAGATTGCCAGACAACAGCAGCAGCTTCTGCAGCAGCAGCACAAAATCAATATCCTCCAGCAGCAGATTCAGGTCAGTGGCTCGTTCATGTGTTCCCCTCACCCTTCCACTCTCTCACTGGCCTTTCCTTCCCCAGCCACACCCCACCACAGGCCACATGTCTAATCTCATGGGATTCTATGGGTTTCTGTCTGACAGACATTACACTGGTACAGCTTAGCACTTGTACTTTACTGTCTTCCTTTATCTTTCTCTCTGTCTCCTTCCTTCTTTCTCTCTCGCTTCATTCTTCTGTCTTACAGTCGTCATTCACATTACATGATAATTGGCCATCGGTAATTGGAAGGGGTGAAGATGGAGGGGAATAATTATCACATCCTAATTAACAAAGATGGAGAGAAGAGAAAGTAACGACACCTAATGAAGCATGCTGCTGCTGGTAGAGAGAGAAGTGCCTGGAGGGTGGAGGTGGGGACATGAAAGAGGCTGGTAAATGCTGCCTTTGAAATGATACCATCCCAGTTGAGCGACGTGGCAAGCCTTTAGACAGCACCGGGGCTACTGTTCACAGCATATTGTTAGTGAGGGGAAAACGTTGTTCACGCCAATGTGGTGGCTAAGGGAGATACTGTTTTTGGTGGAAGAAGAAGTTTGTTTTATACAGTATTCAGTTAAAGTCCTTTAAATGTTTGTTAATTTTCTTGAACAAGAGTAAAATATTTATAAAGGTGCACTTAGAATAGCTCGTTTTATGCTCAGCTCAGATTGAAGGTTTTATTGAAGTAATGTCAGTGTGTATGGTGGTGTTCATTGCCATGCGTTTTCTCTCCAAAGTGGATTGTGTTCTTTTCTCCCCTAAGTAATTATGGAAAATGGAGAAAAACATGTAAATGGGGGAGGAGGGGCGAGAGTATTCACACGAGACACAGACCAAGAAAAATGGAACGAGGGCACCATAAATAAACATGGCATATTTGCTGAAAGAAAGAAAGAAAACAGCATGAGAGGTAGCAGGAGGAGAGGAGAGGAGAGGAGGGAGAGTGCCAGTGTGCGGATTGTGTATGTGGGGAGTGTTGGGCGTGTGTGTTGGTGAGGTAGTACAGTACAGTGTGGTCAGGTTAGGGACCACCCATGCTGCGTGTTGGATACAGACAGGCTGGCTACTCTGGGTAGGGGTGGTCGGTCAGTGGCTGGCCCAGCTGCCCCAGCCTAGCCGTCTGAGGAAATCCAAGGCTTTACTGTAGGGTGGGTCTGATGCCAGGAGCAGTCTTCTCCTATGACCCACCTATTACTTATCCTGCTACTACTACACACTCACTACCAACACACACTCACTACCAACACACACTCACTACCAACACACACTCACTACCAACACACACCCACTACCAACACACACCCACTACCAACACACACTCACTACCAACACACACTCACTACCGACACACACTCACTACCAACACACACCCACTACCAACACACACCCACTACCAACACACACTCACTACCAACACACACTCACTACCAACACACACTCACTACCAACACACACCCACTACCAACACACACCCACTACCAACACACACTCACTACCAACACACACTCACTACCAACACACACTCACTACCAACACACACTCACTACCAACACACACCTACTACCAACACACACCCACTACCATCACACACTCACTACCAACACACACCCACTACCAACACACACTCACTACCGACACACACCCACTACCAACACACACTCACTACCAACACACACCTACTACCAACACACACCCACTACCATCACACACTCACTACCAACACACACCCACTACCAACACACACTCACTACCAACACACACCCACTACCATCACACACTCACTACCAACACACACCCACTAAAAACACACACTCACTACCAACACACACTCACTACCGACACACACCCACTACCAACACACACTCACTACCAACACACACCTACTACCAACACACACCCACTACCATCACACACTCACTACCAACACACACCCACTACCAACACACACCCAACACACACACCCACTACCAACACACACTCACTACCGACACACATCCACTACCGACACACACCCACTACCGACACACACCCACTACCAACACACACTCACTACCAACACACACCCACTACCAACACACACTCACTACCAACACACACCCACTACCAACACACACTCACAACCAACACACACTCACTACCAACACACACCCACTACCAAGACACACTCACTACCAACACACAGTCACTACCAACACACACCCAACACACACCCACTACCAACACACACCCACTACCAACACACACTCACTACCAACACACACCCACTACCAACACACACTCACTACCAACACACACCCACTACCAACACACACCCACTACCAACACACACCCACTACCAACACACACTCACTACCAACACACACCCACTACCAACACACACCCACTACCAACACACACTCACTACCAACACACACTCACTACCAACACACACCCACTACCAACACACACTCACTACCAACACACACCCACTACCAACACACACTCACTACCAACACACACCCACTACCAACACACACCCACTACCAACACACACCCACTACCATCACACACTCACTACCAACACACACCCACTACCAACACACACTCACTACCAACACACACCCACTACCAACACACACTCACTACCAACACACACCCACTACCAACACACACCCACTACCAACACACACTCACTACCAACACACACTCACTACCAACACACACCCACTACCAACACACACTCACTACCAACACACACCCACTACCAACACACACTCACAACCAACACACACTCACTACCAACACACACCCACTACCAACACACACTCACTACCAGCACACACTCACTACCAACACACACCCAACACACACCCACTACCAACACACACCCACTACCAACACACACCCACTACCAACACACACCCACTACCAACACACACTCACTACCAACACACACCCACTACCAACACACACCCACTACCAACACACACTCACTACCAACACACACTCACTACCGACACACACTCACTACCGACACACACTCACTACCAATACACACTCACTGCCAACACACACCCACTACCAACACACACCCACTACCAACACACACCCACTACCAACACACACTCACTACCAACACACACCCACTACCAACACACACCCACTACCAACACACACTCACTACCAACACACACTCACTACCAACACACACCCACTACCAACACACACTCACTACCAACACACACCCACTACCAACACACACTCACTACCAACACACACTCACTACCGACACACACTCACTACCGACACACACTCACTACCGACACACACTCACTGCCAACACACACCCACTACCAACACACACCCACTACCAACACACACCCACTACCAACACACACTCACTACCAACACACACCCACTACCAACACACACCCACTACCAACACACACTCACTACCAACACACACTCACTACCAACACACACCCACTACCAACACACACTCACTACCAACACACACCCACTACCAACACACACCCACTACCAACACACACCCACTACCAACACACACCCACTACCATCACACACTCACTACCAACACACACCCACTACCAACACACACTCACTACCAACACACACCTACTACCAACACACACCCACTACCATCACACACTCACTACCAACACACACCCACTACCAACACACACTCACTACCAACACACACCCACTACCAACACACACTCACAACCAACACACACTCACTACCAACACACACCCACTACCAACACACACCTACTACCAACACACACCCACTACCATCACACACTCACTACCAACACACACCCACTACCAACACACACTCACTACCAACACACACCCACTACCAACACACACTCACTACCAACACACACCCACTACCGACACACACTCACTACCAACACACACCCACTACCAACACACACCCACTACCAACACACACCCACTACCAACACACACTCACTACCAACACACACCCACTACCAACACACACCCACTACCAACACACACCCGTTACC
>NC_052307.1:76700619-76758119 GCF_016432855.1 Salvelinus namaycush
TGTTCTGAGGAGGATCATTAAAACATAATTCTCCTCAATTTACCATCACAAATGGCTTCATTATCAGTTCCATACTTTGAAGTAAACATGTTTTCCCTTGCTGAGAATCTGTCCCTCCTGTAGTAGGCGTACTTTGTAAGGGTCCCAGTTGAATGGTGGAGGGGGCTATAGATCCCCTCTTCACCCCCTTCCCTCTCCACTCCTCCAGGGCTCTCCCCAGTCCCCAGTCCCTGTGATGTGTGGAGGCATAGCAGCAAAGCAAACCCCTTGGATTTACACGGCATTAAGCACAAAAGCAGGATTTAGTACTGGGCCATAAACATCCCTCTTTCAAGTGCACTTCCCAAGAGAAAGGCCCCACTGTCAATGTCTGCTTCTGCTGGAGAAGCCAGAGAGTTGGCCTCTCTGGTGCTGCTGTCACTGTCCAGTGTGTTTGTGAGAAATGACTCCCCATCAATCCACCAAAGAAGATCTCACTCTGCTCTCTAGCACAGTACCTTCACTAGTATACATTCTAGAATAGAGCACCCTATGCCCTGGGACCAAGTCCCCTTAATAAGGACTCTTTACTCCTGTGCTCACTCACACATCACCACAACACATCATACTTTGACAGGTCCACACTCCACTCTTTCATGCTGTGGTTAAAGACTAATGTGCTACCTGGAAATTCCCCTTGATGAGCAGTTCAGGGATGAGGGTGTTATATCTCTTCCACCACACTTGGGGAGGTACTGAAAGTGTATGGATCTATTTCAAACAGATAGAGAGGCCCCTAGATGTAAAGATCTGTGTCTCCAGCCAAGGCAGCCTTCCCCAGACTCTGTCCCTGTGATCTGTCCTGATGAAACACCACTATATCTACAATTAAACAAAAGAGACACATATTTACACCATCTGCTGCACTCCCCTCAGTCTATCTGCTTGTTTACAACCCTCACCAGGCCCTTATCAAGCATAAATTAATCTCACAACAACTTCAAATCAGTTTGATCATGTTAGACATTTTGTTTATCCTACCGCAAGTCCTTTAATGCTTACTTCATTACATTTTCTCCCCTCGTGACCCAGTTTTACTCTGTCCTCTGTGGGGCTGGTCTGGCTGCTCGTAAAGATGGCCAACCAAAGGGATGAGGGGGGGGGATGAGGCAGGCCGGGGCGAGGTAGCGAGGCACCTCGTCGGCACTCTGTTTTCTGCTCTTAAAAATGCCCCCGTCCTCTTAATATACAACAGCTTTGAGTGAATTAGTACTCTAAACAATCTTCCAGCCTGCGTGTTGCAGACTTTTAGCAGTAGTAAAACAGCACTGGGGGATTGGGTTACCCTGCTGTTAGTATGGAGAACAGTGGGCTTTACTAGAGATCCTCCTCTTCACCATCAAAGTGCTTGTAGTTTGGCTCCAGGGGAAAGCGCTTCAGATTCTGGTGCTGTATTGATGATGTAACTGATCACATCAGTGGGGACTGTAAACCGGACCGGAGGAGTCCAAATAAAACCACCAGGACCGTAAACTGGACACCCTCCCTGGCATGCCATGCACTTTCAGGGGTTTTCTTTGAGGGGTAGGGAGGGGAGGGAGAAAGGGAGGGAGGAAAGGATGGAGTGAGGGAGTTAGGGAGGGGTGTGCAGAAACAGGCAGAGCGGTCTGGAACGAGGCACGCTCCAATTTAATCGAGTCTCCTTTTGAATGGCCTTCTCTCTCTTTTCATCTAGTTCTACTTAGAGGAGGGAGAGAGATTGATTCTTTGTCCTTCGGGATTACAATGTCACTTGTTTTAAGATAGCAGATGTTTTGATTACGGTGTTAGGGGCTTATCAGAAGTTTAAAGCTCAAGGCTCTGTGTTTATTTTCCAAACTCTCGTTTTTTCCCCTCTAGTCGTCCCTTGTTGTTGTTAAACTAATTCCGCTCAGGGAGAGGATTACTGTTATGTGAATCAAGTATTAAACTTGATAAACACAATTAGGGAATCAACTAGAGGCTTGTGACAATTAAAGCAAAATGTTGAAGTAAATCTGATCCGTAACAGAGCATGTGTTTCTTACATAACAGAGTCATCAAAGCTGTGTGAATGCGGCCATGGAAAGCCAGTGAGTTAAGAAGACAGAAAGGCAGAAACTGACGCTAAGCAGAGCTCTGTTCTGCCTGTTCTGTTCTGCCTGCATCTGCATCAATCAGCCACATCGACCGGCATTCGATTGGACTGTTGGGGGCTGTCTCCTTGACAATCACACCCACTTTTTATTCCTCCCCAATAGCAACAAATACGGTTTTATTTTAACGTCAGAGCCCAGGCTGAGTCTTACATATGGCTTTCTGTAATTATATAGGAGTGAATGGCAGCACAGCCATATGTTAGCAGCATGGGTAGCAGTCTATGAAATGACTTAATAAAATGGTGGTGACTGCTGTTGTTGGCCGAACACATGTTTCTGTGAAGAGGATATTTTTATATAGAGATAATCACCATGGATTGGAGGAATTTTTATTAGTTTCTCTAATGGCTGTATTTCATCCAAACCAGTGACAACTCCAGACTCTAGGTCAGTATATTGGGGGTAGTGATTGGAGGTCTGCTCCCTGCCCACAGGGGCCAACTGACTGGGAGATTGTGATGACAGGTGGGGGTCAGAGAGGTTTGGGGGGGGGGGGGGGGCTGCCTTGCCATGCTGTGATGGAGTGCAGCTCTCTGGCTACAGTAACAGTTAGCTGTCATTGCCCATGCCCCAGCCCTCCAGCCCCCAGGCCCCATCCCCAACAGCCCCGCGATCCTTCTGCCCTCAGAGCTCTCACACAGATCCAGGCCAGGTGGAAATTCCTGCTCTCTCACGAGGCTTCTGAGCTGCCGTGTATCTCCTGCGCATTGGGATGGCAACAGTCCATGCATTCCTGAAAAATGGGGCTGGTACGGTGTGAGACGAAGTGACACACACATACGCAAGATAATAAATATTCCCTGAAAGGCTGAAATTTATCTTCACACGGTGCAGGTTAAAGAATGGAGCTTCCCAGATGAAATGGGGGGATGCTTTTAATCAGAAAAACCCTGTTAGGTCAATTACAATGTGTCTGTCTGTCCTCACATTCACAATAACACAATAACAATCCATACTTTATTACCTATGTTTATAATTATAACTCTGAGCTGGCATTGTTGTACCGTATGTTTAGCAATGATATAAAGATCCCACTGATATGAGTTTCTATGGAGACCATTGTTGGTTCACTCTTTTAATCCAGCAGCCTTAAACACTCTCGTCATTGGCCAGGTCTGGTTCTACTTATCTAGCGCAGAGCTGCTTTTCCTCCTCCTGCTCCTGTGAAGGACCTCCACGTGACTTCCGCTGTCAACCCCTACTCCTCCACCTCCCAACCCCCTCTCCCCCAATCTCCCAACCCCCTCTCAACCAATCTCCCAACCCCCTTTCCCCCAATCTCCCAACCCCCTCTCCCCCAATCCCCCAACCCCCTCTCCACCAATCTCCCAATCCCCTCTCCCCCAATCTCCCACCCCCCTCTACACCAAGCCCTCCAGCCTGTACAGGGTGGCTACATCCACACCCCTCCCAGGACTTATACCGTCCACTGATCCACTCATTTTGAGTCACTCTACACTTTATTCATCTCTATTTATCCCTCTGGCTGGGAATGATGCCTATTGTAGATTCACTTTATATAGAGAATTATTGTTCTTAGATCTGTGTTCTATTTGAAGCTATTTTGGACTTAAGGCTATTTAAATATTACATTTATTTATGTTACTACAAAAATACACAAGTTACAAAAAAATCTCTAATGTAATACAGACATAATTATTTCCTCCCCATAATATTTTGCCCCCCATAGCATCTACCAAGAGCACAGAGTGTGCTGGTACTTGTTGTTTGGCTTTAAAGAAGTTCCATTGCCTTAGTTAAAAGAGAAAAGACCAGTGCCTTGTTGTCAGCCCTCACTTCAAAGTGGAAAAGGTTTCCTCACATGTGGTTTTAAATGGTGTGGAGGAACAGCAGGGGACATCTAAGGGTTAAATGATAATAGCTGCAGACAGTTCCCAGATTAAAGATACTATTTAATTACACAAGGGCTAGCTAACCACCTCCACATCCTAGCCTGCCAGGCAGACACACTCCTATAAAGCACAGCAACACCACAACACAACAACTCACACATACTGTAGAACTTGTGTACTGTGTGTGGGTGTCTTTATATGTTTATATGTCCGTGCTTGTATTTGTGTGTGTATGTGTGTGTGTATCCTATGGGTTTGTGTGTTTATCAGTGTGTTATAGGTAAGTGTTAACATAGAGAAGGTGTAAAGAGAGCCTGAAGAGAAGCTCTACTCTCAGGGGCCTGGCTGGCTGGCTGGCTGACAGACAGACAGACAGACAGACAGACAGACAGACAGACAGACAGACAGACAGACAGACAGACAGACAGACAGACAGACAGACAGACAGACAGACAGACAGACAGACAGACAGACAGACAGACAGACAGACAGACAGACAGACAGACAGACAGACAGACAGACAGACAGACAGACAGACAGACAGACAGACATATGACCCTGCTCAAGAGCTAGTGAGGGCCTGATTCCTCTCATATGTGCAGGACAGGATCCCCAGGGCCGTAGAGCCGGCCTCCCTCCCTCCCTCTGCTGTGGTCATTTAACAGCAGTAGAGCTTGAAGAAGCATGACAGGCCCAGGGGTCCGGGGTCCAGGGCCCAGGGGCTAGACAGGCCAGGGCCCTAATAGAGGGTTTATCAGTAGCAGCTTCCTTTCTCACTTGATATATATTTTGAAGGTATGACTAGGGAACTTTCAATAAATTCCCTGGTTGACACAAAATCTTCCTTTACACAATCAAACCTTTTTTTGACAGTGTATGCTTTTAAAGGCTCAAATTGGCATACAGTTGAAGTTACACACGTGTGTCTGTCTCAAGGTAGAATTCATTCCATTACATGCAAATACTCATTGAGCTGTAATTTAATCATCTTTTTTCTTCCTCACCATTATCATTGATGAACAGACTACGCCACCAATTCCTGAATACATCATTTGCTTTTATTAACCTACCAGTCTTACGCTGTCTCTCTGAGTCTGTTTTTGAAATCCCACATGAACACATTAGAAAGAATAGCAGCCTGTTTAGAGATTTTCAGGATGCAGCTCCATGTCCCAGTGTTGCAAAGCGCTGATAGAATTCACAGGGGAAGCTCTATAAAAGCGGGTCCTGTCTGCCCAGGCAATAGGGACCTCCTAATTAAACACAGAGCCCTTTGTGTCATACACATTGGTTTTTGAATGAAGGCAACAATCCCTCTCCCCTCTATATGGGCACAGAGAGATGCCTCTGTCTGTCTGTCTGTCTGTCTGTCTGTCTGTCTGTCTGTCTGTCTGTCTGTCTGTCTGTCTGTCTGTCTGTCTGTCTGTCTGTCTGTCTGTCTGTCTGTCTGTCTGTCTGTCTGTCTGTCTGTCTGTCTGTCTGTCTGTCTGTCTGTCTGTCCCGGCCGGTCGGTCGGTCTGTAAGGTGCTACTGCTGCTATGCTAGTCAGTGTGCAGGTGAGCCGCTCCAGTCCTACTGCAGCACTGTGCGGCTCTCCTATTTGTGTGTCTCTGAGTCACACACACATTCCTTGAACATGAGTCGGTTTTGACTTATAACCTATAGTGGAACATACAGGAGATTATCAGGGCAAATGCAAGAGTGGGAGTCATTGACTACAGTTTGTAGATATCCACCCCCAGCCCAAGTGGTCCATTTCTGCCCAGTGCCATAGTCTTTAAAGGTCACTCTGGCTCCTGCTCGGTTTTCATTATTTACAGTCATTGTAATAAGGTTCCTTGCCTGTCACACCCTATCTAAAGATCATGTGACACAAGCCAATACAGTAATTCCCACAATTTACTGGCTCACTGTATTTTTATTGATGTTTTATTTAACCTTTAACTAGGCAAGTCAGTTAAGAACAATTCTTATTTACCATGACAACCTAGCCCCGGCCATACCCTCCCCCAACCCGGACGACGCTGGGCCAATTGTGCACCGCCATATGGAACTCCCGATCATGGCCAATTGTGATACAGTCTGGGATCGAACCAGGGTCTGTGATGATACCTCTTGCACTGAGAGGCAGTCCCTTAGACCGCTGCGCCACTCAGGAGCCTGTACTGTACTGTAGTCTACACACAATATGCTTTGCCCTTGTAATCCAATTAACGGTAATTGCACCCAACATTTTATTTGGTTAACATTTTAGCGAGAACAAAGCACACTGCTACCATATAATGAGGAATCATTTCAAATGAACTTTAGATAAACACAAGGGTGGCTGCTAATTGAACAAAGATAATGGCTCCTAATTTATGCCTCTCAGATGTTTCTGTTGTTTTCCAGGGCGCAAATTATCTTCTAAGAGTCTCTTATTAATGCATTGGCAAAACGCACCAAAATAGACATTGTTAAAGGGAATGTGTAAGTTCCCCAATTAGCCCAGCCAGATCAACTACTAGCATTATAGCAAGAGAATAATAGAGCAGGGAGTGATAGCGTGTTTCCAGACGGTGTTAGCTAGGCTGGCAGTAGTGGGATTATTCGGGGGCCCTAACGGTCTCATCATATCAGCTTGGCTTGAGCCCAGGGAGGGAGATAGCTCTATAGATCCAGCCCTACATAACATGCTTGCCCACCAGTTAAAGGAGACTGTTAGCTGATGAAGATGTGCACATGCAAGACTAGAGATAAAAGAAAGCGTTGACCCAACTCATTAGCCCCTGTGATTTAATATATTGACACTTGGATGCAAATAATTCCATTTAGTGGCCTGTGTTGGGCGGGGGGAGGGATCAATTTAATTAGTTATGAAATGTGACTTCTTGTCGGGAAGCAGAAGAAATGCTGACGTTAAATAAAGTCGTGTGCAATTTGAACAATAAAGCTTTCGCACCCCTGTTAAAACTTAATGATGCACAAAAAGGGCTTAATAGATACAACCTCAGCAATGGCTGTGATGGTTTGGAAATTAAGCTAAGTGGACGAACAGCAAGACTAGTAATGTCGCTGGCCTGTTAAAACAAATTCACACATTATGAATATAAACAGCGCAGGCTATCTGGGACGATTCGTTCTGTAGGTTTTGTCGACGTACATCTGCCTTGCCGCTGAAAGACTCTTCCGGCTTCCTTTTCTTCGTTAGGTCAGGGTTAAGGTACACACAGAGAGTGGGGATATTGAATGGACTTATTATTGCATTAGGCTCCATTTCCTCTGACACTGGGCCCTAGCTTGTGAATGGCAAACTGTAGAGAGTGTAAACGTTGAAAGATACACATCCCCAGTACTTACACGATGTGATGGGTTCATAGAGGCTGCCTGCCTGGCACACAAAGGCACATTTGTGTGGTGAACATATGCTAGGAACACACATGTCTTTGTTGGTGATGTAAGCATGTACATAAACACGCCTCCATTATTAATGTTAATGACACAACATCTCCTAGCGGTCTTGTAATTATCAGCAGGGCAGCGCAGCGTCTTTGTGTTCCCACACCTCGCCTGTTTAGGCTGCGTTAATGAACTGCCTGAATCTTGACAAGGGCTGTCACATGAACAGTTGTAATGTGTAAAGTCACACCTGAGTGTCTGCCTTAAATTAGTCACCTGAGGGGATTCCAAACAAGCACTGGGATTTAGTAATTTATGCCAGGACCCTGCAGCCTCTCATAGTAGCTCAATGCTAGTGATAACAGTAATCAACACAAGACAGCAGATCACTGGAGCTGTAGTGCATCTCATCAGGCATTAGGGAACCTAGTGAGCCCTGTGATAAGACAGTACTGTTAAATACACTTCATAACCCTAACAGGAGCACTTTACAGCTCATTATTGATAGTGAAACGAGGCCAACTGTAGCTATGATACATAAGGCCGTACTCTATGACCTCTGAATATCATTATAAAGCACCTGTTTACAACTCTATTGCTCCCCATAATCCTTTCCTGGATGGAGGTGGCCAGTCGCCTTATACTTGGCACTCATTGGACCCCGTGCTCTGAAGGAAAATATCAGTTGACGGAGAACACATCCTCCAGTGTGAAGTTGACTTAGTTTCCTCTCCCTCTCCGCTCGGCCAGTGTTTTCCCTGCTAATGTTGAGCAAACTGTTTTGTCTTTGCGTTGGCTCTGCGCAGCCCTCGGCCTCCACAGTGGGCACACTCACAGGGAGAGGGCTGCATTAATAGGATCTAGTGTGTGCGGCCAGCCGGCAGGGAGAAAGGGGGCCCGTGTTTTCTTGGTGGCAAAGCAAAGCATTCAGCCCATGGCAGCAAAAAAATACCCTTTTTGTTTTTGGGCGGAGGAGAGTCCATTCCCTATGGAACACAATGAATGGCCCGTTCTGTCCTGCACCGTTATTCAGACACAGAATTGTTTTGTTTTTTTAGGTATTTTTTTTCTCCAGAATTATTCTTGCCCGTCACTCGGTGTGCACATGACATTTGAGCGCGTTTTAAAGTCTCAGCACACTCATATGCCTGTAATAAAGTGGTCCCTCGCAACAATCGTGCTTTCTGCCGGACAACAGAGCCCACTCTGTTGTTTTCCCAAGCCCCAGCAGCTGGGAGGCAATTGTGAAGACAGAGGCTCAGTCTATGTGCAGAGCGGAGGGAGCAGAGGAAAGGACAGGAAGAAGGGGAAGTCCTCCCCTGCTCCTCCAGCCCCCTCTTGACCAGCCTCCAGCCCAGAGGCCAGCCAGCCGCCGTGTGGACAATGCCATTATTAGATTAGGGGTGGTCCAACGCCAGCCAGCCAGCCAGCTCTCTGTCCCACCACCAGACACACTGCAGTCTCTTATTAACTCACTCCAGTCTCCCACCCAGTCTCCACAATGGTGAGGTTGTTAGAATTGTTTTGTGTTCTTTTATCTTCACAGAAACAGTAAATGTTTAAAATAAAAATATAAATCATATGTTGGTTTTAAATAAACCCGAATTACATGAGAAAATGTCAGAAAAATTACTGTACATCAGAAGTATATTTTTACAAGGGATGATTTACACATGAAAAGTATCAGAAGAGAAATAATTCAACACAAAATGCTATGTGGAGAGCATGTGTTTCTGCCCCTCAGAGATTGGCCTTTCCTAACAGTATGTTGAGGGATTGGAGGATTTCACAGGCATATGCCAATAGTTTTCCACATTTTCTCCTACGCTTCACATGTTCATACCCTTCTATTCCTCACATCCCCCCAGCCTGTTCACCATGGTTATTGTGGGCTCTCTGACTAGGCCGTGTCCGACCTCTTTTACAACTCGACCCGCCCCCCTGCAGTGAGGGTCAGAGGCATTCTGCTTATTCCCAATCCCATAGAGGTGGGATGTATACGCAGGATAATGATGCCAGGCCCAGACTCACTTGTGGGTTTGTTTATGTCTGTTTGCATCTTTCCTGTCATTATCCATGCTGTTTGAGGGAGTCCCCATGGGTTTGACCAGTTTACTGCAAACCTTTTGAATTTCATGACCAGACCATGCCAGAATATGATTTTTTCCCTTCTATTTCATTGTGTGCCTAACAAAAAACATCCACACAGATCTCATGTTTTCTGGAAATGTAACACTGTAGAGGTGGTAGTAATGTAAGAATGTGGTTCTGGAATAGTAGGACATTTATTTGGGAGAGGGGATAGTGTGGGTGTATACTTGTGTGTGTGCACCTGTGTGTGCGAGAGAGAGAGTATCATGAAAGCAGCTTTTGTACATAACATTTCAACCCCAAGGCCTATCTTTGATATTTTATATTCAATACAAATCAAATTACTTTAAATATTTACAAACTTAAATTACATTTAAGGTATTTGAGACTCAAGAATTTGCATTAAAGTACAGAATTTCTGTTGAATCTACATTGATCACGTCTATTCTCAGGGGAGTAGCTTCATTCTTCTGCTTTGTACTCTTAACATGTTAATGCTTCAACCAATTTACTGAACATCAGTAACATTCACCAACATACTGGTATGCTGCATCATATTCTATTCTGAACATCAGTAACATTCACCAACATACTGGTATGCTGCATCATATTCTATTCTGAACATCAGTAACATTCACCAACATACTGGTATGCTGCATCATATTCTATTCTGAACATCAGTAACATTCACCAACATACTGGTATGCTGCATCATATTCTATTCTGAACATCAGTAACATTCACCAACATACTGGTATGCTGCATCATATTCTATTCTGAACATCAGTAACATTCACCAACATACTGGTATGCTGCATCATATTCTATTCTGAACATCAGTAACATTCACCAACATACTGGTATGCTGCATCATATTCTATTCTGAACATCAGTAACATTCACCAACATACTGGTATGCTGCATCATATTCTATTCTGAACATCAGTAACATTCACCAACATACTGGTATGCTGCATCATATTCTATTCTGAACATCAGTAACATTCACCAACATACTGGTATGCTGCATCATATTCTATTCTGAACATCAGTAACATTCACCAACATACTGGTATGCTGCATCATATTCTATTCTGAACATCAGTAACATTCACCAACATACTGGTATGCTGCATCATATTCTATTCTGAACATCAGTAACATTCACCAACATACTGGTATGCTGCATCATATTCTATTCTGAACATCAGTAACATTCACCAACATACTGGTATGCTGCATCATATTCTATTCTGAACATCAGTAACATTCACCAACATACTGGTATGCTGCATCATATTCTATTCTGAACATCAGTAACATTCACCAACATACTGGTATGCTGCATCATATTCTATTCTGAACATCAGTAACATTCACCAACATACTGGTATGCTGCATCATATTCTATTCTGAACATCAGTAACATTCACCAACATACTGGTATGCTGCATCATATTCTATTCTGAACATCAGTAACATTCACCAACATACTGGTATGCTGCATCATATTCTATTCTGAACATCAGTAACATTCACCAACATACTGGTATGCTGCATCATATTCTATTCTGAACATCAGTAACATTCACCAACATACTGGTATGCTGCATCATATTCTATTCTGAACATCAGTAACATTCACCAACATACTGGTATGCTGCATCATATTCTACTCTGAACATCAGTAACATTCACCAACATACTGGTATGCTGCATCATATTCTACTCTGAACATCAGTAACATTCACCAACATACTGGTATGCTGCATCATATTCTATTCTTATCTTCAGCATTATGGTTGGACAGTCTCATATTACTTTTTCTATCATAACCTAAACATCACACTTCTAAATGTCCTATAATTGTTTAGGTATAACCTTTAGTGTACTGACATACTGTATGAATGGTTTCCAGTGTGGCATACAGTACAGTAGAGTACAGCAGCCTCCAGTCAGTGCAGAGTTCTTGAGCCAGCCTGGAACCAGGGGAAGTCAGGGGGAGGGAGGGGGCTGGGCTGGAGGGTGCTGTCTGCCCTGCTTTTTAACAGCAGCAGACTTAATATAGACATATTGGAATGGCTCCCTTCCAAGAGAGCTTGTTTTACTGTGTAAGGAATTAGTGGAACAAGAAGTCATCTATTGGTTATTCCCCAGACGGCCCGACCTCACCCCAGTGTCGGATTCCTCTGCACCTTACCCTGCTCTCTGCTGCAGATAGACTGGAGGGAGAGTGGACACTACCCCCCTCCCCTACCCTCCAGACAGTCCCTATTGTCAAAGAGCAGCGGCGTAGCGTACACGTATTATTAGTCAGGCTCTTGCTCAGACGCCTCTCCAGCAGAATAGAGAATGACTTGTGTCCTTTGGCAGACGATGTTAATCTTTTTCCTGCTGGCTAAATGTGAGGTCTAAGGGTCCGAGGGAGGGGGAGATGGGTCACAGTCATGTCCAGGACAAGGACCTTTTGTTGCTGACCTGTACCTCTGTAGTAGATTGGGATCACATTTCAGAGGGAACAATGTTCTCTAGTCTGGGAGGCAGGTGGAGAGGAGGGAGGTGGAGACCTGGCCTTAATACCAGCTAGCCACAAGGCTGAGGGATCAAAGTCTGGCTCAGCGCTATCGATCCACTGGCCTGATTACCATCACACACCAAACAGAGCACAATGTCTGGGACTCTGATAACACAACTACACTGGACTATGTGTGTGTGTGGGTGGGTGGGTGTGTGCGTGTGTGCGCACCCTTTTGTGCTGTCACATTGTGTCTTTGTGAGTGTGCATGTGCCTGTGTGTGTGTACATGTGTGGGTGCCCGTGCCTCTGTGTGTGTCAGAGCCTGTGTTGGATTAGTGCGTAAAGCTGTAGTGCGGTCACACTGGAGGAGTGCGGTTAACTGATAAATGACCTGTGATGTGGGAGTAATGTGTGCTTGGGGATCTCTGGGATTGTTTTATGAATTGACCTCTCTAGAACAAAGTAATGCACAGACTCTAGAGCACATTAGTGGTTCCATTCAGTGATTTTCCTCCTGGTTGGGCTCCAGAAAGCACTCGCCCAGCCCTCTCTCTCTCTCTCTCTCTCTCCGCAGCAGCAGCAGCATCAGCACAGTAGCACAGAAGCAGGCCGGGTGTTGAGTTCACATGGCCGTCTGGTGTCAGTTACAGTGCTTTCTGTGGGGATGAAGCCAGGGCTGCCAGCTTCCTGTAGATCACTTTAGCTCCTAAGGTGCTTTCCACTCGCAGGCGTTTGGTGTGTGACTCAGTAGAAAGTAGGGGGAACGCCGTGTCAACTATCAGCACTTACAGTAACAGCTGGAGCCATTCCTCTCTGGGTCAAATTATATCAACCCAATGTATTTTCTAACTCCTCAGGTAAGATGTGAAAAGTGGGGTTGCTGGAATTGTGGCAGAACGGCTGGCAGAAATAGTGTACGTTTAATAAGCACATTTAGACTCCCTGTTTGTGATTTCTAGCAAATGTTTTACCTAATTGTCTATTTAGCTTTATAATGTAACACTGCACAAGTCATGTTATTAGACTGATATACTCTGGGTGACTCTCTTGAAATCAAATGAATAAAGATGAAACCTCACATACAGGTTTGATATTCCTCCAAACACATCTGGGTAGCACGTCAGAGGGTGTCAGTCAGCTACCGCTTAGACATTTCACCTGAGACTCCCACTGTGCTTCTCAGCAGCTCCAAACTTTTAAAACACAGTGAGACAAAATCACACTTTTTTTTCTTTCCTTTTCTGTCTTCTGTCTCATCTTGTCAACATTGAGGGAATTTGGACATGTTAAAACAACTCCCCTCCCCCTTTAAAAAGGGGAAGAGGACAGCATCCCAGTGACGCTTGGTGAGGATCAGACTGTGTTAGTGTTTGGGGGTGCGGGTGGCCTGCTGTGCTGGGTCGGTAGTGCTGCAGGGTGTCTCCTGGGCCCTGTTTAAAGACCGCTACAGACAGTGAGGAGCATAGGTGCTGACAAGGGCCCTATTGATCACAATAATGGCTTGTACATCTCCATTTGCACCTGTGTGTGTGTGTGTGTGTGTGTGTGTGTGTGTGTGTGTGTGTGTGTGTGTGTGTGTGTGTGTGTGTGTGTGTGTGTGTGTGTGTGTGTGTGTGTGTGTGTGTGTGTGTGTGTGTGATAGGAGAGAAGAGCAGTGCTCTCTCTCATGTCTGCCCTGTCTCTTACTCTGAGTGTGTCTAATGGTAATCTGATCATGGTCAATCCCAGGCCTTTGGCTGGCTCTGCTCTCTGCACTGGCTGACCCCGGGATTAGCTACTGCTGTACACCATTACAACACTGTAGTGCTGATGTCAATGCTTCCACTAATGACATTGATTCAGTTAGAATGAATCTCACTGTATACTCAAGCTGGTTTTACACACTTTATTTTCAGTCATCTTTTATTATATTCACAGATATTTTTGAGTTATTTTTTAAATTCTATTTATTTATCTTGTTCACAGTGTTAAATCTAATTAAAACTGAGAGTTAGTGCCATTTCTCATTATGCCAACACATCGTTGAGAGTGAAACAGATTGCACTCTGTACTGGTACAGACTTCATCAGGTCATCTGAATTGATGATACATGTTGCAAGGCGGTTGAGAGGCCTCTCTCACCCCTGGAAACCTCTGTTGGTGCGTGTGCTGGCAGAGGGAGCAGCCCCAGCCAACTATCTGTCTGACTGATCACTACAGATGCTCTTCCTCAAGTATTCCGAGTCCGATCCTCAGTGCCGAGTCTTCTGGGACTAACAATAGCACCTGTTCCTCATAAGATAGCCCATTCATGTATCTTTAATGAAGCTTTGGGGCAGATGGCGTGAAATGGTATTATCCAGTGCTTAGCAGTGCTAAGACAAAGAGGGAGCAGTGCTAGCGTAACAATGAGTGGGGAGGACGCGGCCCAGGTGCTCTGCTCACATCTGCTCCACTTCATTCTATCAGACTCCTCAAGATCATCCTGGCAATAGAAATATTTTGGGCGCCCAGCTGATAGGTTAATGAACTTGAGGGTAACTCTTTCAGGGTCTGGGTGTTGCCACAAAGTGTGGAGAAACTGACACACACACACACACACACACACACACACACACACACACACACACACACACACACACACACACACACACACACACACAGACACACACACAGACACACACACACACACACTGAAATGGAAGTCTTTTGTCTGGGAGCTGATCTGTAATTTATCAACAATGTATTCTCATAACTGGCATTCTTCTGATGCTTTTTTGACGGTTGTTTCCAGTCAATGGAAAACGAGAGTGATAATGTGTAAATTGATAAATACATTGTCTGCTGAACTACCGTGCCATGTGTTAATTGACAGGCTGAAGGCTAGACTTCCACTATTAGCTGGCCCTTTGAAGCTTCTCCAGATTTGATTTCCCTTTCTCTGACATTAGCAGAGTAAATGAAAGTTTAATGCACAGTGCTCATTACTGTAAATCACAACCATTCAAACCCAATGCACTTATTTTCCCCGATACACATTTACATTTCCTCTTTCCTGGGTAAATCTCTTTATTGTGATATCTATTCATTAAAAACACAGTGCTGTCACTGGAGAGATTTCCCTTTTCATTTACAGCTTTGTTTGTAGGCAACATTCAGGATATTTGATGAGTTTAGCTATTGTCTGATTGACACTGTATTTTCTTGATATAGATTTTCACTCCGATTCCAATTATATGGCGTCAGATATCTGAACAGAATCTCCTTCTGCTCCTAGAGTGATCTCTACAGTAATTAATGTCGACATGCCTAAACACATTTATTTCAGTCTTTTGTATGAACAAACGT
Source organism: Salvelinus namaycush (assembly GCF_016432855.1). NCBI lineage: Eukaryota > Metazoa > Chordata > Actinopteri > Salmoniformes > Salmonidae > Salvelinus > Salvelinus namaycush. The sequence continues at coordinate 76,715,942 of NC_052307.1, forward strand.
TTGATTTCATTAAACAACTAAACTGATGATATTACTGTTTGAAACAATGATGACAGGGAATAGTTAAGATAAATATTTATCAGTGATATAAGCCGCTCATAGCTATGGAGTAATAGAATTATGATTAAATGTGTTGAATCTGTGAAGCTCAGTGTATTCAGCTTATTACAATAATAGTTCCACTTACATTGCACATTTGGAGCAGCTGTTTCAGTGTAACACCCTGGCTTTAGCCTGATTCGTTTTGTTAGTTTAATGCGAGTAAGGTTAATTGCAATTATGTATGTGACTGACCTTAATAGCCTTCCTGAGGGTAGACTGACATACCGGGAGGGAGAGAGTCTTTCTCTGCACTGTGAGTGCAGTACATACTTCATCTGGTTTTATAGAACGAACACTCCAACACAGGGCAGGCCCTGTTCCCCAGTGTACCCCTTCACCTGTCGCTGGCTCTAACTCATGTTGGGACATTAATTATTGCATTTTTCCATATGTTCTATACATGTGGGGCCAAGGGCCATCTTTCATCCCCTCTGCCTAGAAACCTGGAACACCAATCCCACAAATGTTTTATTTATTATTTAAGGTAATTTCCACCAGTCTCCCAGGTCATTGACTTTTCTCCAGCCGCAGCACATTTTACGGAAATACTTTTCAGATTATAGGAAAGAAAAATGGAAATGACATGCTTCTCCACTCCTTTTCTAATGTACTTTCTGTACTTGCACTTTGTTGAAAAGCTCCGTAGACAGAAAGTGTTATTTATTTAGTTTTCAGTGTACCTCTGCACCTCTGGCCAGATCGATAGAGTGGTCCTGAGGATATAAAGCGGTGGGGAACGGGCCCTGCTGCACCAGATCAGGGCACACAGGGGGAGCAGACAGAGATCATAAGCAGACCTCAGCTAGAACGTGGGGGAAAAGTCGTTGCTCAAAGCAGGTTGATTTCATGCCCCAATGCTGCGGGAGTAATTGCACCCAGACCCGTTTTATTGCGAGTTGATTTTAAAGAGGGATGAATGGAGAAACATTCTGTAAAGTGTTTATTTTGGGGGCTGACCTTTATTAACCCGTTTTCCAGGCGGGTTCCCCTGAGGTGGGCTGGCCCGGTGCTAGATTAACCCTCGCAGGCCCAACACAGCCTGGCTGCTCCCTATCACCGGCAGGCAGGAAGCAGAGGATCACAGTCAGATTGGGCTCTGCTTCAGCTCTCAGCATGTGTCTCATTCTGAAGCCCCCCCCACACACTACACTGCCTCTAAGAGACATTAACAACACACACACACACACACACACACACACACACACACACACACACACACACACACACACACACACACACACACACACACACACACACACACACACAAAAACACTTACACAAACAAACAGACTTACACACACACAAACACTTACACAAACAAACAGACACACGCACACACACACACAGCGAGAGTCAGCTTCAGTGTGGACAGTGAAGGTTAATAATGTCAGACTGAAATAGTTTAGACACTTTGAGAGGCAGTGTAGGATATGTGGGGGGCAGGGCATGGCTCTGGACGTTAAGATGAAATATCACAAACAGACAGCGGCTGAAAGCCGGTTGCTGTAAATTACCGGATCGCCTGGGCTTTTATCGTCTGTAGAAATGATCCTCCAAAAGTATGAGATAGAGGCTGTATATCTGAGTTCATCTTCCCTGTCAGTCAGGGCAGCAGGTTGTTTGTGTGAGAGTGTCCCTGTCTGTTTATACATGTCCCTATGAAGCGTTATGGTTCAACCTCCCATCTCACCACACCACCGACACTACAGCGAACAGACTGGGGACATTTTGTTGATCCATTCCCATACCAGTCTGTATCTGTCACCATCAGTCATCCCACTCACCGTACACACGCCGTACACACACCATACACACCACACAGCCCTCTACAGGTGCTCAAATACATAATGTAACCTCAAATCCCGTCCTTTGCCTCCCACGTGTCATACCCTCTAGGCGGGGCGGGGGGGGGGGGGGGGGGGGGGGGGGTTACAATGCGCGTGCAGCAGGGTCCTTTGATGTTCCTATGTGAAATAGTGTTGGGGGGATTAGGAACAGACGCGGCCGGGCCAGGTATTGTGTGAGCACACGAGGGCCGTCAGAGCCGCAGAGCCCCCTGTCAGGACGTGTTAGGCCAGGCTGTGATCTGCTCTGTGCTCCCCTCTCCTCTCCTCTCCCCCTGCCTGCCTGCCTGCCTCAGTGTGCTGCTCTGTGTCTGCAGCTCAGCTAGGCCTCTGTCTGATCTCAGCTTCTCTCTCTGTTCAGCAGGTCCAGGGTCACATGCCTCCGCTCATGATCCCTATTTTTCCACACGACCAACGAACCCTGGCAGCAGCCGCCGCAGCCCAGCAGGGCTTTCTCTTCCCACCAGGAATCTCTTACAAGCCAGGTATGCTCCTCTCTTTCTCTCTCTGTTGTTTCTTCCTGTGTCTCTGTCTGTCCTGTTCTCTGTCTACTTCTCAATGTTATGTACATGCAGTTCTCCTCCTCACAGACACAGGTTCATTTTAACAGCATGGGTCATCTTATTGATGAAGGACCTTTCCCAATATATTCTATCCCACATTTATTATGGTTATATATTGCATACATTTACTTGCAATGTATTTTATGTCAGTAATGCTCATTTTCACTGCCCCAGTTATCATAGGATCCTTACAATACACATATTCCAGTCTCCATACGGCATCAAATAAAAGTGTAGTCAGTAAGGCCAAGGCAGATGACGTACAGTACTCTATGTCACCTTGTAAATGGAGCCAAGCCTTGGGGAGTGTTCTGTGTTCAACTCCAAGGCAGCATGCCTGTTCAACAATAGATATGAGTAAAGGAGCACTGGAATGTAAACAGCTTTTCAACATGAAAGTGTCTTGACTTCTCTGGCTGTAATCACTATGGAAGAATCTGCTGAGGGAACTGCCTGCTGCAGTAACACAGTACTCTACCTAGGCACTCACTGACCCCCTCACTCTCTCACTGTACTCATCAATCACTCAAAGGATTATGTACAGCTTAGATGTCAGTTTAAACATACTGCATATTGTGGAATGTGATAGCACCAGAAACAGTACAGTATTAATGTCCAGACATACTATCCTGAGATAGTGTCTTGTCCTTCTGTATCTCTTTATGGAGATGAGCTGACACATGGCACTCATCCAGAGACAGACAGATAGACAGACAGACAGACAGACAGACAGACAGACAGACAGACAGACAGACAGACAGACAGACAGACAGACAGACAGACAGACAGACAGACAGACAGACAGACAGTAGGAGAAAGAAGAGATGAGAAGAGTCAGGGTTAAGGTGTAAAATTGAGAGGAGGAAGAGGAGGGCAAGCGTCTCCCAGGTATACAGTAATTTGTCCTGTGGGGATGAAGGGTGAAGGCCCCCTCCCGGAGGTGCCTCTACTCCCCTTGCCTGTAGCAGCTTGCCTCCCTCTCCCTTTGTGTGATGAACGGAGAAAGAGAATGGCTCCACACGCAACACATTCCAAATCCCAAATTGCTACGACTTGTTGTTTGACTCCCTGCTCATTGTTGCTGAGAATTAAAGATGTGCCACTCTGGGCTTCTATAATTAAATATTCAGGCAGATCCCTGACCTGGAGTGGACCCAGGCACACAGCCTTTCTCCCCTTAGCTCTATGGCTGGGTATTCCTTTTAATTCTTGCTGAACATTGACTATCGGCTGGAAGTAAAGTAAAATTGCACATGCAAGGGTTTTCTCATCTCCCTGACCGACCTGGGGGGAGGGAAGTCCAGGCCTCTTTTTGTCTGTCCTGAATGCTCTCACAAATACATTTGTTGTTAGCGTCGTATCACAACATTGAGGTAACTTCAGGACATGGAGGAAGGCAGAGGGGGTGGAGTAAGATTGGCTAGTCTAGTCAGCAGGTAAATAGCAGAACATTAAAAGGTGTGGTAGTGCAGCTAATACATTTACTATAAAGCCACAGGATGAAAAAAATAGTCAGCTATTTTGGAACTACAGAGGCATGACAGCTGGAACACAGCGCCTGAGGGGATTCTTTTGCCTGTCGATTTCTTTAATACATTTGACATGGAAAATGTTTTAGTACAAATACCAGAAGGTATTATGGACTCACGGCATGCATGGGTCGCCATGTGTAAACACAACCCCTGAATAATTCATGAGTTATTCATAAAGAAAAGGAAAAAGGGTCTGAAAATGACTACCAATGACTACCATCATCAACTGAAGTAGCTTAACGTCTCTATTATCCTCAACCCCCAACGCAAGATCCTACCTTATGACCAGTCTGCTAGATCAGAGGATGCTGCTGTGTCCACCCTCCATGAAGACTAGGGAAGTGGCCAAGCGTTTACTTCCACACTAGGGCACACTAATCTGATGTCATCTTTATAAGACAGACCCTCCCAGGGGCCACTGCTTATGACCCTGACCCCGTGGTGTTGCCACGACGACAGAACTATTGCCAGCGTCGTAGCATCGTGCCATCTCTCCCTCTGCACACTGTGCTCAATGGCCCTGACGTTGCATGGCAGAGCAGAGACGCAGGTCATCCTTTAAACAAATAGACGCCAGCTCGCTCTGTTTACATGGACACAGAGACATTCACTCTGATAGTAGTCTAATGATCCTGCAGAATGACTCCATGGTCATTGGGTCCCTATGCTATGATGAGGACACACATAGACATCCAGCTGGAATGACTGCTGCCGCATTTATGTTTCCGCCGGCGCACAATAACTGATGGACTTGTCCCACTTGTGACTGAATACAGTAGCTGCATTAGATCTCCATGGAATCTGTGTCAGCCATTCATGCTCACAAGTGTTAGGCCTTCTATTGTTGTTCAGCACCAACTTTCTCACCACCTTGTTTAGCTGGATAGAGACATTGTTAGCACTTCAAACAGAGAAAGTGAAATAGGGCATAGAGTTAGTAATTGAACATTCATTCCAGAGCCACTTGTTTTCAAAGAACTCTAGTATTCTGACAGAATATTTTACATTGCCCTTGGCATCAGGTGCCCAGTTGTGAAGAGCTCTGTTAGAGAGAGGCTTTTCCCTTCTCCTGCATCAGGCCCTGCTCTATGGTCCTACCCACTCCTTTTCATTAGTGTTGAGCCCAGGCTCTCAGGCTGTGGTGTCCTCAAGCCCAGGCTCCAGGCAGCTGGAGGGCCCTGCACTAGATATGAGGGTGCTCAACGATAAAGAGGGTCAGGGCCCGATGCCGCTCAGTTCCACACAACTCCACTTAATTGGGCCCGTTTTTCAGCATGACACCTGGCTGAGAAAGGAATGCAGGATGAGATGAGCCTCTCTCTCCAACATTACCATCACAGACAGAGACCTTTAAACATTATTCAGCAGCTCCTGTCTGTCTCTGCTTTCACTTTCTCTATAGCATTATGATGTTGAACAGGTAGCGGCTCGTTGGCCCCATCTGTCTTGTTGGACAGGGAATGTCTTTGATACTGGTCTTGTTGGTAGTACTGACCATATCAGAGGTAAATTACTGGTTGATTCCTATGGAGGACCGTCTGTATGTAAGCTCTGACAGGACATAAATCACCCTTGAGCTTGGTTCACTGTGGATGAGAGATCCTGTTTGGATCACAGTGGTCACTGTGCTGCATCAGGGCTCCGGCAGCCGACTTGTCATGATGAAGGGAATCCATCCATCTCATCCCTCAGCAGTTCCAGGAGTGACAACAAACACCCGATCCATAGCGTGCCAGAGTTATGTACCCAGCTCTGACACAGCCATGGCATCATCTGCCCCCACCCCTGTTTAACCCTCCTAGAGATCCATCACCCAGGCCTGACCATGGGATCAACCGTCCTCAGGACAGCAGCACACTTTGAAACCCTGGTTCTCTTTCATTACTGACACCAGGCTGGCAGCACGCCCAGTCTACTGGAGTCTGCATACAACCCTGGACCCTCTAGACCCCCCTGAGACCTCCCTCCAGACCCCCCAGTACAGTGCCGGGGGTGTCCTCTCTTGGCAGCTGACCCCTCCCTGGTTTCACATGACTTCCTCCCTGGTTTCACATGACTTGTCATTGAGCCCCCCCTGAAGTCACGCAGAACTCCCCCACTCCTTCTCTGCACAGAGAGAGGGATGGCATACTTATGCATTAAGAGAAAAAAAGGCCATGCGGGTAGTAACGACCCACACCGCACCCCTCCTACGAGACAATTTGAAATCACTTCACTGGCCTGATTTTATTTGCCCCTGCCTTAAATGGGGATTGAATTTCCCGGCTGTATCACAATGTGCTGTGCTGTACAAGATTGCAAAGTGAGGGTGAAGGAAGAAAAGGGGAAAGGGAAAGGGGGATACCTAGTCAGTACAACTGAATGCATTCAACTGAAATGTGTCTTCCACAAAAGACAATGTATAGACATGTACCTCATGCCTGTGGCTTAATGGCTCTATATGAAGTGACAGGCGGAAGTGGGGTCTGAACTAGGGCCAATTCCCCCTCAGTACGCATGCTTCAATCAACCCCCACTCCCCACTCCCCTCTCCGCTCCCCTCTCCCCTCCCTTCTCCGCTCTCCTCTCCACTCCCCTCACGCCAGTAGGCTACACTACTGGCCTGGCCCGTCTCACTGGGGTTGTTCTGTCTGTCTGTCTGTCTGTCTGTCTGTCTGTCTGTCTGTCTGTCTGTCTGTCTGTCTGTCTGTCTGTCTGTCTGTCTGTCTGTCTGTCTGTCTGTCTGTCTGTCTGTCTGTCTGTCTGTCTGTCTGTCTGTCTGTCTGTCTGTCTGAACACACTGGGCTGAGTGTAAAGGCTTCTGGTACTGAGTGACACACTCAACGCTCCCACAACATCAATCATATAGACTCCACCTACTACATACCTGTCCTTCAAACTCACTGACAGCTTGCCAAGGCACTGTAAAGCAATAAAATAAAAAATTATATAAAAATAGTAGTTCATACTGGTTAGATTGATGTGATACCAAGATAAAAATTGTATTTGTTAACCGTGTTATTGTAACAACACACTTGTTCTAACTCGTTTCTTAAAGCACTGTTCCCTCTTGTCTGCCAAAACTCTCACTGCCAAACAAACAATGTTGTGTCAAACAATAGCAAATGCCTGAGAGAACATGCTACTTCCTCTGTGTAATCACTTATAATCACACAGATATTTAACACACACACACACACACACCTTTCATAGTGCCTGTTGGTTTCCAGCGTGGAGATGGAGAGCATGGAGTGGGAGTTTGAGGAGGGGGGTGGTGAGGAGGGATACGTTCCTGAGTAATGCTGCTCCAGTCGGCCCAGCTGAGCCTTTTGTTGGTGCAGATGTTTGGGCCAGTAGCCGAGGGCCCAGAGGAGGAGAGGAGAGGGAGAGGAGGGCCCAGGGACTGTGTTGGCACATGCCTGGCTGCTGTGGGCCCGGCTCCCTTAGCTCATTGTCTCAACCTGTGCACATTGTTCTCTCCCCCCGACAGGTGATAACTACCCGGTGCAGTTCATTCCATCCACAATGGCAGCTGCGACAGCGTCAGGACTCAGCCCCCTCCAGCTTCAGGTATGTGCTACGACAAAGAATGCTGCTCAGGACGCCTGCCAAGCCCAGGGCAGAATAACGGCTAAGCAGCTGTATGCTAAGTAATGAGCTGCACACTAAATAATCCTGGAGGCCCTAGCTCCTACAAGCTTATCACCTTACACATGCAGTTTACCATGTTTTATAGAGGATTTAACCCCATAGCTCCACCAGAGATGGGAGTTAGGATGATAATAGTTATTAGAGGGAATGAAAATCACTCCAGTTACCTTAATCACCTCCTGTAGAATCTATCATACAGAGACTATTTACTGTATTAGGAAAGTTAAATACAGACCTCTGATGTTCCTGCATTACACTGTATGACCTAAAGCTGTATGTGTTGTGTGCAGCCAGAGGGGTGTGCAGTCTAAATGTAATCGGGAGAGCGGGAGACCGGGAGAGAGCGAGAGAGCAGGAGAGCGAGAGAGAGCGTGAGAGAGAGAGAGAGAGAGAGGGAGAGAGAGAGAGGGAGAGAGAGAGAGCGAGAGAGAGCGTGAGAGAGAGCGTGAGAGAGAGAGAGGGAGAGAGAGAGAGAGAGAGAGAGAAAGAGAGAGAGGGAGAGAGAGAGAGCTTGATTCCTGAACAGAAGGAGAGAATGCTGGGATAAGCTCCAAAGCCCTGCAGGAGCGTTCACATGAAGCTGTTAGAGCTGAACTGGGGTCAGGGGCTAACCCCAGGCTATACTGTTTAATAAAGATAATTATCTGGGTTCCATCTTCATAGTCATTACCGTTATAATTATTATCACTATTACTATCCGGCTCCTCTCCAGGCCCGAGCATGTTCTTTCTATCCAAATTGACAATATGTATTCCCCAGGTTACTTTCTCTGAGTTCTATTTACATAACCACTACACAGAATGGCTATGGGAAGCAGCGAAACCCTCTGTACAATTACACTAATGCTATTACTCCTGCCTGCTTGCTTAAGAAATTATCAAAGCGCCCTTTGCAGTTCTGTGAAGTATGAAGATTGAGGATATCTTTTGAAACTGTGTAACCATAAATATTTAAGGCTATCTGAAACTACTTGAATAAGGATCGTCAGTAGACTTTAATGTTCTGCCTTTGAAACAAAGGAGAAAGGAGAGCGAAAGAATTAAAAACAGCTCTCCAAGCGCCTGCTTTTTGTGGCCGCTGTTTTGTCAACACCAGTGATAAGCTGTTGATAGCAATTAGACATGAAGAAAAACAAAACCAGAGGGAGACAGGACTAGGAGGAGGGGAAGGCTGAGAGGAAAGTGTCTTGTAACTTTTTCTTCTTGCTGATACATGAGCACAATTTGTCCTTCAGAGCTTATCGCTCTCAGCATTAATGAGCCTTGGCAAGTTCTAACAATGCTTGCAGTTGGAGCTGGAGAGCCCTGCTTTATCACGCAGCGAGCCATGCAGCCATGGGAAGAACAATCAGGAACGTGGAAGGTGTGGGATGAGTCTGCTCATGTTCTTCTTGCGTGTGTGTCTGTGAGTGTGTGTGTGTGTGTGTGTGTGTGTGTGTGTTACTCTCTGTTTGCGTATCATAGAGAAAGCTTGAGGTTAGCACAGTCTAGGCCTACTGAGTGTCTATTTATAGTTGTGTTCTAGGTCAGATGGGCTAGCCATATATCTGAAGGTTAGGCTGGGGTGAGGAGGGGGCTTCAGCCATTAATTCTGATAACGTATTTAACCCTGGGAATGGGCGAAAACAGAGCCTCCAAGACCATGACTTGGCTGACCTTTAGAGAACACAGTAAACAAAAAGAGGTGCATTCCTATTAATTGAAGCCTGTCCGCCTGTGGTATATTCCGGCTGCCGGCTGCTATTTACCCTGCATAGAGTCTCCCTTAAAACAGCAAGGCAAGTCAAACATGCCCTTTTCTCTAGTGCTGGGATCAACAAGCTAACCATGTGACTCCTATCACTTCTTCTACAAAGCGCTGGGGGACAGGATGATTAAAACAGAATATGAAGGCAGAGATGGAAGTGATTAAGTTAAGTTCACTCTCTCCTCGCATAGTGATAATAGTGTTAGCTTCCGCCGCCCATCTCCCACAAGTCTACCAGTGAAACAGAGGGAGATGCCAAGAGAGAACACAACAGGAGCTCTGTGTGTGTCACACAAGTCACATCAGGACAAAAGAAGCAGACAATATGTTATTTTAGTCAACCAGAACAACAGAGATACAAAGAGTAGATGTGTCATTTGTGGTGAGAGGATATGAGGAGACACTTTGTCCGGCAGTTGTCTGGCTTACACTGTGGCTCCTTGTCAGTGAGAGGACAACTAATTTGAGCGGTGCATCTAAGAACAGGAAGCATCACATTATGATGTTAGTTTCTACTGGGAAATGACGTTTAATCAATGTGGAAAACTGATTGGATTTGAAAAAAGTAATCAACGTAAGGTCATTTGGTATTTTTTTCACCCAACTTTTAACCTAACATTTGGTGACATTTTTTGTTTATTTCACACTGAATTCACATTAGTTGACAACTCAACCAAATGTAAATCAAAACTAGACGTTCAACTGATGTCTGTGTCCAGTGGGTTATCATGTTTTTTCCCCCAGTGTATTTCTGATGTCTCTCCTAGTCTGTGTAGGCTCTTATTCTACATGCTAATCTTTTAACAAAGCATCTGTGCTGCTAATTGCTGAGGAGATTGTGTGGAGGATCAGCCAGACAGAAGTGTGTGTGTTCTGGGTGTGATCATCAGTAATGACCATATCACTAAGTTTGGTTTTCACACATCACCAGACAGGAAGCACTGAGACTCAGCAACCCCTTCAACTTCCTGGGCTGAGGACCCTCCCCCTGCATGTCATTGGCTCAGCATGCCTCTCTAATTAAAATATCACTCCCTGTCAGCAGCCTGGCAAGGTATAATTTTCACCAATTTACTCAGTTTAGATTGTGAAATATATGAACCTTAAAAAAGTATCTTATTGGAGGAATTAATTCCCACAATGCAGCAGCAGTAATGTGCTCAGCCATCCAGTCAGGAATGCTAGCCGCTCTGTCAGTCTTAATGTTGGCCACGCACCCGCTCACAATTTCCACTGTCATAACAGTCTGGGCCCTGCGTGGAGGATCCTCTCACTCCCCCTCCTCTCTGCCCTTTCTCTCCAGGCATAAAAAACCAAGGTAACAAAGGTTTATAGGGCTGATGGATGTAAATGAATCTTGGTCGGTGCGTTTGAGTGTTGGAGAGTGTAATTTGCTTGTCAATACAGGGTGGGATGGCGTGGCCATGGTGGCTGGCAGGGAGAGACTGTCGCCAGGCATTTTCAGTACACAGGGCAATTTCACTCAATGCTTCCCTGACAGATTGGCCCTCGTCTACGAGTCACAGGAGAGAAGGTGTGTAAACTATCCCTCCGACTGAGTGCCCCTCTTCATTAGGGTCCACTCTGGCCTGGGATGAGCTCAGGACAAGCAGGAAACAATAGCTCCATCCTGGACTGTCCTGGCCTGATTACAACTGACACATCTCACCTAATAGGGGAAATTGTGCTCAGATTGTACCCCCGATGTGTCCCGCCACCCACTATATTCAATTGAGCGGACACAACAAGAAAATAATTTCCTTAAATTTCACAAATTAATTTTCTATTTGGAGTTGCACTTAATTTGTTGTTTATACACTATCCCCTCTCCCATAAATTGCCCTCTGAAAAACAATTTCCTTAAAGCTGATGTAGGCCTGATACATTGTTGGGCCCTTTTACCAGGGTGATAAACAGGAGAGGGAACTTTAGACAGGACTGTTTTTTATCATTGGAGCCAGACTTGGGGTTTAAGCAGTTTTAGAGAAATCATCTTTGGATAAAGTGGAACATCTGTGTCCTCTTTATAGAGGATCAGAGAGAGCAGCAAATAGGAGCCTCTGCTTTCACTCTGTCAAATCTCAAATTTTACTCCCTATCTCTCTCTGCCCCTCAGTCTCGCTCTATCCCTTTCTCTCATCTATATCTCCCTGCTTTCTCCTCCATCTCCTACTTTGTATATTACCCTCTTTCTTTCTCTCATGTCTTTTCTTATGCTCTTTCTGTGTGTCACTCCTGCTCCTTTTCTTCCCCAAATTACACAGGCCGCCACATCCTTAAGCTTTAAAATATTGGATGTTAAATTGCTTGAGTGGTGACTTTACACTGCAATTACCATCCATCACAGTGGAAATGGTATCACTCAGGTCCCATGCTAAACCTTCTCCAGCCTCGCTGTCATAAACACATGAAAAGCAGCAGCCCACGTGCTACAATGACAACCAGACCAGATCTGAGCAGAGAGAGAAGCGTGTGGAGGGCACTCAGTGGCTGAGACGGCTGGAGTGACAGGGAGGACTCAGAGTCTCAAAGACTCCCAGACAGAGAGGGAGAGCAGGAAACCTGGTATTATCTTTTGTTTGGAGGCAAATGCATGTGTACTCCGGATGTGTGGAGAGACTGGGGCCTCTGCCATCACCAACAACAAGTGAAGCACTTTTCACTTTGAGTTTAAAGAGAGAGAAGAACTGAGACAGACAGACAGACAGACAGACAGACAGACAGACAGACAGACAGACAGACAGACAGACAGACAGACAGACAGACAGACAGACAGACAGACAGACAGACAGACAGACAGACAGACAGACAGACAGACAGACAGACAGACAGACAGACAGACAGACAGACAGACAGACAGACAGACAGACAGACAGACAGAGAGAGAGAGAGAAAGAGAGAGAGTGAGAGAGAGTGAGAGAGAGCAGCTGGTTCTCTGTTTGTGAGGAGAGGAGAAGAGAGCAGTGTGGTCTTTGAAGGTAACACAGAGCAGTGCAGCAGTGCTAGCTGTGTGTGGAGAGGAGGAGAGCTAATGGGATGGCTAGGTGAGCAGCTGGATAGGCTCTTTAGTGAACAGAGGGACAGATGGACAGACAGTGTGGATAATGCAGTGAGAGGCGCTGAATGTGAGGGCTGGCTCAGGGGCCTGACTGATGACTAGGAGCTTTGGGCCTGGAGAACCCACACAGTGCTAGACTAGGATAGTTAGATCCAAGATGAGAAGGATTGTGTTGTTGAGAGTGTGTGTGCATTTGTGTGTGTGTATTAGAGTGAGGCAGGCTGGAAAGAGAGAGAAGGAGAGAAGGAGGAGGGGTAGAGCAGGGGAGCAGGTTGGGTGCCAGCAGATGAGACAGATGTTGGGCCATACTGGAAAGCATCGGCACAGTGCACCAGGACGCCTGCCTCCGCTCCTGACATCTGGGTCTGGCCTGGGTCAGCCTGCCTGGTCGCCCTGGGCAATGAGCCTGTACAAGCCTTGTGGCAAACGGGGCTGGCGCTGCGTTGCCTTTTAAACGGCGGGGTGCACTGGAGCATGATTAATGCCCTCATGTCCACCCTACTGCTCAGCAAAGGCAAGGCAGAGGTGACTGAGAGAGAGAATGACAGAGAGAGAGAGAGAGAACACCCACTGCCTCAAACAGCGGACAGACATCACACTCACAATGCCGTGATGTATAGAATAGCCATGTTTTCTTTCAGTCATTTATATTCTGCAGAGATGTTTTTCAGTGTGTCTTTTGCATCAAACTGAGTTGAATCTGAGGCCTCAGTTGTTGTAAGTGTGTAATGCACCATAATGGCTGGGAGCAGGAAGGCTGTCCAAATCTGCCACTGTATTTTACAGCATCTGTCACTGAGCTTTGGCCCTGCCCTTCTCTTTAAGACCAAACAAGATTCTACAGCTTGTTTTTCTGAGAAATGTTTTTTTCCCTCCCTGTTTTCCCCCCAAAGCCCACTCCACATCCTCCTCGCTCTCCCTCCTCTGCCCCAAGTTCACAAATTGCAGAGGTGACGTACAGAACTTACTCTGCCTGTTATCAATGCTCCTCTCTACTTGTTACTTTTCCTTTTCGTTTAACACCAAATTAAAAGTGTGGAAACTTAACGAATACCAGGCTGAAACAACACAAATCTAATTAATTGTGATTGACAATCATTATTTTGTCCCGAATGGACTGATTTATCCAAGAGGCAAAATAATGAGTTTTCCTTATTCATAAAAAAGGGTAATTGATCTATTGCCTTTTATATATATGCCCTATACTATATCTAAATAGCCTCAGTTGAGTCTAATATGCTGGGAGCATGGTCTGGACATGTGCTGAGATGTCCATCATCAGTGGAGTGTGTAATCTCAGTATAATGTTGTCGCAGGCAGAAAAGTGAACCTCCTCGTTTAACCTCTGCCGCCTCCAGAGGGCTTGTTTTTAATTACTAGAGGCTAACAAGCTGACCTTGGGCCTGGCGCGCTCATTTGGAATCCATGCTCGCTGAGATGTGCTCTGCTCTTCTGGGAGAGATGGGGGGAGGGAGGAAGGGAAGGAGGGAGAGAAGGAGGGAGGGACGGGGTCGCAGGAAGGGTGTGTGTGTGTGTTTGTAAGTGTGTGTGTTTTAACTGTTTTCTGTGAGGAAGGGGATACTGTAGGAGTCAACACAGAGGCTTTGTTCAGTTTTCGTTCATGTTTCTGTGTTCTGGCAGAAATAGCATCATCCCCAGGAGAACCCAGGCAGCAGGACCTCTGTGCCTGCCTGCCCAGCAGAGCCATGGGGGAGGGGTGAGGGCTGAGGGAGTATAATGTCAAACATCCAGAAAAACAGGAAACTTTACCAGCCCCAACGATTTATAGTATAGCACTGAAACCAAAACATGACATTTATCATAGACATAACTTGTTGTGTTAAAAGTAGTCATTATTCACCCCCATTTGCTCTCTCTCTCTCTTTTCCTCTCTCTTTTCCTCTCTCTCTCTCTCTCTCTCTCTCTCTCTCTCTCTCTCTCTCTCTCTCTCTCTCTCTCTCTCTCTCTCTCTCACATACACTCACTCAACACAAACACTCTGGCATATTCCTACCCTCAATAGCCATTTCCATTTTAATTGGTAAGGACAGTGAAGTCAAGCGTTTTAGTGCTTGAGAGTAGTTTGTTTTTGTGGCAATAGGATAGAGCAGGGTGAAACCACTACTGCTGATGATGAGTTGCAGAGAGCAGAGACCACTCAGGACTCCACTTGCTGCATGCTGGCCATAGTGGACCTGGGGCACCAAGCCAGCTCTTCCCAGTCCCCAGCCCCTGATCCCTGTCTTACCATTGACTTTCAGTGTGACCCTCATTACCAACAGGCACCTTCTGCCGTGGCAGCCCTGCAAGATGGCGTGGGGCGTGGGGAAGGGAGTATGTGTGTGGGCCTACCGGGAGAGACCTCTGTGAGCCAGGCAGGAAGGCAGATGTCCTTCAGTTAGGGGACTGGAACATGTGTCTGGCCAGAGACAGTGTTAGTCAGTCAGTCAGGTCAGCCAGAGGCTGTCTCCTGTCTCCCCCTCTCCCTCTCTCTCCCTCAAACTTACACCCCTCTGTTTCACCTAGTACACGGCTAGTTAACACGTACATTTTTACACAACTAGGCTGAAATGCATTGGAGACGTGGCAGCCCTCCGCTGCCCTACCTCCTCTCTGTCCTTGAGCGGTGCATGGTTTAGTTGTGCATGGTTTAGTTAGTGGTGGACTGTGTGTCGTGTCACACCTCCCTCCTGCATGTCTTCCTGCTCTCCTGATTGTGTTTATTGTTTCTTACCTCCTGGAGTCTGCCTGTGCTGGGTAGAGCTGCAGCTCCTCACCCCATGGCTACGTCCTGCTAATCAGGCCTCACAAAAGCCAGGCTGACTGCCTCTAATTTGAAGCAAAACCCAATTATGCTCTTTTTCCGGAACAATAAAGTTCTTCCCACTCGAGGTCAGGGGCTTTGCCCATCTACAGCTCTGTTAACAAACATCTGTCCAACAGACTTGGCTTCCGCTCCGCTCCTACACAGACTGGAGCCTCACGTGTAGCCTAGAGACATAGTCAGGCAGCTCAACTCCTCCGCAAACAACTATGTCACCCTAACCCAAAATGCTCAAACTAACTCAACTATGTCACCCTAACCCAAAATGCTCAAACTAACTCAACTATGTCACCCTAACCCAAAATGCTCAAACTAACTCAACTATGTCACCCTAACCCAAAATGCTCAAACTAACTCAGCTATGTCACCCTAACCCAAAATGCTCAAACTAACTCAACTATGTCACCCTAACCCAAAATGCTCAAACTAACTCAGCTATGTCACCCTAACCCAAAATGCTCAAACTAACTCAGCTATGTCACCCTAACCCAAAATGCTCAAACTAACTCAACTATGTCACCCTAACCCAAAATGCTCAAACTAACTCAACTATGTCACCCTAACCCAAAATGCTCAAACTAACTCAACGTTGTGTTAGTGAGATGGATTTGGGGTGGGGGGTAGAGTTGTGTCCATTTCTGTGGCCCCTTGAAGACAAAAGGCTGTTTGTGTGTGAGGCGGGGGCAGCGCTATCATTGTGGGAACATAATCAGTCGGTCATTTCCGCTGCCCATGTGCTGTTGTTTGCCTCGGGTCCCCCAGAAGAATGAACCTTTTGTGTGCCGTGTATGTGGCGGCGATAAAGTTTGGTCCAGGAGAGTATACATGTTTATATCTGGAGATATGTGAGCAGGACACAAAGTGCTTTGTTTGGCTTTAGTCAAAGGGTGGGGCACACAGGCCACCAGGGTTGTGGCACATTTTCCATCCACACAAATGGAGTCTGTATGGGGCCCCGGCAAACCAGGAAATGAGACGGGGCATGCTGATTGGTCATACCGAACAGAAAGTAAATTCTCCTTGACAACGCCATCCGTTTGAATAACATAGAAACAGAGCGGCTTACCTACTCTGAGCCAGAAAGGCTTGTCAGAGAGTGATGAGGTGGTGTCTGTCTGGTGTGGAGCTGTGAGAGATTGTACATATTGTACACTACCTAGCCCTCACTCTGAGACAGGAGTCCTAGTTGACAGACCCCTGCCACTTACAGCAAGGGACAAAAGCCAATTTAACCACTTACCTGGTGGCCAATCAATAATAGCCTGAAGCAAACAGTAGCGCTGTCAACATGGCAGGCTGACCACCTGTTACGCAAGTGCAGCAAGGAGCCAAGGTAAGTTGCTAGCTAGCATTAAACTTATCTTATAAAAAACAATCAATCTTCGCATAATCACTAGTTAACTACACGTGGTTGATGATATTACTAGTTAACTAGCTTGTCCTGCGTTGCATATAATCCATGCGGTGCCTGTTAATTTATCATCGAATCACAGCCTACTTCAACTTAGCCAAACAGGTGATGATTTTAGAAAAGCGCATTCGCAAAAAAGCACAATCGTTGCACAAATGTACCTAACCATAAACATCAATGCCTTTCTTAAAATCAATACACAGAAGTATATATTTTTAAACCTGCATATTTAGTTAAAAGAAATTCATGTTAGTAGGCAATATTAACTAGGGAAATTGTGTCACTTCTCTTGCGTTCAGTGCAAGCAGAGTCAGGGTATATGCAACAGTTTGGGCTGCCTGGCTCGTTGCGAACTAATTTGCCAGAATTTTACATAATTATGGCATAACATTGAAGGTTGTGCAATGTAACAGGAATATTTAGACTGATGGATGCCACCCGTTAGATAAAATACTGAACTGTTCCGTATTTCACTAAGAATAAAAATGTTTTGTTTTCAAAAATGATAGTTTCCAGATTTGACCATATTAATGGCCAAAGGCTCGTATTTCTGTGTGTTTATTATATTATAATTAAGTATATGATTTGATATTTGATAGAGCAGTCTGACTGAGTGGTGGTAGGCAGCTGCAGGCTCATAAGCATTCATTCAAACTTTACTGCGTTTGCCAGCAGCTCTTAGCAATGCTTGAAGCACAGTGCTGTTTATGACTTCAAGCCTATCAACTCCTGAGATTAGCCTGGCAATACTAAAGTCCTATTAGAACATCCAATAGTCAAAGGTATATGAAATACAAATGGTATAGAGAGAAATAGTCGACGCATCATAAATCCTATAATAACTACAACCTAAAACTTCTTAACTGGGAATATTGAAGAACTGGGAAAATTTAACCACCAGCTTTCTTATGTTCTGAACAAGGACCTTAAACGTCAGCTTTTTTACATGGCACATATTGCACTTTTACTTTCTTCTTCAACACTGTGTTTTTGCATTATTTAAACCAAATTGATCAAGTTTATTATTTATTTGAGACTAAATAGATTTTATTTATGTATTATATTAAGTTAAAATAAAAGTGTTCATTGTTTATTCAGTATTGTTGTAATTGTCATTATTTCAAATATATATAAAAAATCGTCTGATTAATCGGTATCGGCTTTTTTTGGTCCTCCAATAATCGGTATCGGTATCATCGGTATCATAATCGGTCGACCTCTAGTTCATAGTATCTAGAAGTTTTAACAGGCATCACTAAAGCCTCCAGCTTTCATCAATGATAGACAATCTGTCTTCCTTATATCTAAAGTTTATTTAAATGATGACGTTTATTGTATTGTGAGATTTTTTGACCCAAAACCCTTTTCTGTGATGTGTGTCTGACAACTGTTATTTTAAATATGTTTTCAAAAGCCTTATCAGTATCCATAATAACCCGTTCACTAAGCGCCTGCCAGATAATCAGGACAGCAGTAGACATATATAATATTATACAGAGTTCAACCCCTTTTCTGTTTGGAAACGTGATTGTCATTAAACACCTAGCCAGTCATCAAAACCACACGTCTGAGTGGTAAGTCACCACTGGTTACTGATTTATCGCCAAGGAAAATAAGCATGATGACATCAATGGTCTTTGTGCAGCCTTAATAATGTATGCATTTAATGTGTTCTGTGATGAGAGTCCAACTGGGTTTGGTTTTCTAACAGTGTGGGATGGCAGGCGTATAGAGGGCCAGCTCAGGTGGCTGTCTAGTAGTGTCCTATTACAGGCCAGAAAGCCCAACAGAAACCTCTCTACTGTGGAGGGAAATCAGAACAGTCTCTCTCCTGTTGAGTCTGAAAACTTCTCTCTGTGATGAGTGGAAAACGAGCGCTCCAAGTGTGCTGAATGAGAGCCATGGCTGTGTGGTTTTTAAGGCTGCTGTCTCTCCCTGGATTCAAGCTTTGATATACAGTAAAGACCTTTGATGGAGGTTCTCTGCCAGGCATGGAAAGAGAGGAAGACGTGAAGGAGAGAGACAGAAAAAGAGACAGAGAGACAGAGAGAGAAAGAGAGGAAAAGAGAGAAAGAGAAAAAGCTTTGAATGGTGTCTGGCTTTGGATGTTAATGCCTTGTGGGTTTCCTCCCTCTCCTCTCTACAGCAACTGTATGCCGCCCAGCTTGCCAGCATGCAGGTCTCTCCTGGAGCCAAGATGCCGCCACTCCCCCAGCCTCCCAACAACAGCGGGCCCATCTCCCCCTCCGGCCTGAAGAACGACAAGAGATCCTCCAGCCCTATCACTCAAGTCAAGGTAGGCCCCGCATCTCACCCCTTACTTCACCCACCTACAGCCCACCACCTAAGTGCTGGAGTGGTTCTTGACCCAGCCTGCTGATAACTCAGAAAATGAGTGGTAGTAATGGTAGTGGTGCTGCTGTTCTGTGTTCTGTGCTAATACTGGGCCAAACTTGTCCATGTCCACATCAATCTGTGGGCCTTTAACAAGGCCCGCTCTCTCTCAACCAGAACTCTGTGGACATGGTTGCTATGGCTGTGGACGCTCTAAGTGAGAGAATTTGTTGAACACATGGTTTCAGATCACAAGGAACAGCAGAACCTTTTTTATTATGACGGAACAAAACCATTAGAACAGAGAGAGAATCACTCGTATGTAAATGCAGTTTAAAAAGTGAAGGGATCAGAAGGATTGATGACTCTTATTGTCTTGTAAATAAACCCGAGAGCAGGGTCTGCTACTGCATGGCCTGGATCCACCAGACCTCCGTATGGAGCATAGAGTAGATACATCATCCTCTCACCATGCAAGGCCATAATCAGAAACATGCCTCCATTTGGAAAAATCATGTCATTGAATGGTACAGTAGGGCAGCTCTCTCTCTCTCTCTCTCTCTGGTATTCTCTTCGGCATGCAAGCTCTGGAGCTAAACACGGCCTCCCCCACAACCCCACCACACCTCCCCCATGACCCCAGGCACACAGCCTCCTGGGAGCTCATCCATGGGCCTGTATCAAGCTGTCTCCTAAACCCTGTCACTTTATAGGATCTATGTCATCAAGGCTGTTTGTTAGATAAGAGGCACTACACAGATCCTACAGGTCTTTTCACTCAGATATTGTGACATTGAGTTGCTGTTCTGAATGGACTCTATGGGTATTTATTATACTTCTAAACACTACGCTTGTGAGCTTGAACTATCAATAATTAAACACTAATGTAAAGTACATATGTCCCCAAAGCCCCATCTGTATTCATCCTTAGTTAGAATTAGATTGCTGTTAGTTTTGTTTGTCAGCTTTTGGCTTCATTGGATGACAAACTGTTATTGGCACAGCAATAACAAGGCCTTGAGGCAGTCTGTCTGAGCCAGCCATATGTTTGGACAAGGAGACACTTGGGCTTTAAAAAAGACTGTTAACAACAGCATACAGACTAATCTCAGCGAAGAGGCTTCACTAGAGAGATACATAAGGAGGCAGTAGAGCTATACTTGACCCACCCAGGTACTTTCCTCCATTGGTACGTGTGTAATACCTACAGTACCATCCAGTCAGGTAGCTGGTATCCTCTCCAAGAGCTCCTAGACACTGGCCTGGAGAACACCACAGATCACCATCAGCCTCAATCACACCTTACTGCTGCTCTGTGCTGTACTGCAACCAGCCCAGCAGACATGTCCTCCTGTGACCTGACATCTCACATTAACTCACCCAACTTTACAAAGAATGCATTCTAAACCAGTTATACATTTTATTACACACTGTCGGATGCAGTATTACATGAAACAAATGACTAACACCAGTATCCGCAAATGAGAAAGGAAATTGGAAAACAACTTAATGAATTAGATAATGCAACTGACGTTTGATGACTCTTACTTACAACCATCTTTAATCATCACCATGTATCTCTGTAATGTGGTTATTATTCATTCTTAGACCAGAGAAGAGGGAGAACAGATGAAGATGTACAGAGAGGCAAAATCGGATTTAATTAGTGTGAACAAAGGTGCTGAGCAACTGTGAGGACGGCCATGATGGCACGGTGCCAGCAGATGAATGAGGAGAGGAGGGGAGAGAAGGGGAGAGGAGCGGAAAAGCGGGGGAGAGGAGAGAAGGGGAAGGGAGAGGGGGAAGTAGTGGACGGTCAGATAGGAGCGCTAGTAATTAGCCAGAAGCAGACTGTTGTCTGGGAGCCCACACATCCTCCAATAGGAGGAGCCCTTATTCACATCTGTCTCCTCTCTCTCCCGCTGTTTCTCCCTATCTATCTCTCTCTCTCTTCCACTCTCTCTCCTCTCTCTCTCTTCCACTCCTCTCCCTTACCCCATCTCCACAAGGAGGAGGGAACGCAGCCTCTCAACCTGTCCGCCCGGC
This sequence comes from Salvelinus namaycush, assembly GCF_016432855.1. Taxonomy (NCBI): domain Eukaryota; kingdom Metazoa; phylum Chordata; class Actinopteri; order Salmoniformes; family Salmonidae; genus Salvelinus; species Salvelinus namaycush. Next base: position 76,737,032 of record NC_052307.1, read on the forward strand.
CCAAGACGGCAGAGCTGGTCAAGTCCCCCACGTCCCCCACACACAGCCTGTTCACAGGCAGCAAGACCAGCCCCAACAGCCTGTCCAAGAGCGGCATCCCCAGTCCCCTCGGAGGCATGGGCCGTGGGTCTTCTCTGGGTAAGAACTGGCCACACTCTGCATCTCACCTCCGGCTCCATCTCCAATAGTCAATACATACTGATTGAATCTGTTTTGAAGTTGGCACCCCCTCGATCACATAGAAAGATCATTATATTTCCATAACAGTGATATAGGATCGAAGCTAGATATTTTGTTGGTTTTATTTTCTGTGTTTAGATAATGGGAGTTGAACATATAGTATTTCACACTGTCAAGTTGTAAAAATGGCTTTGAATGTTGCCCTTTTTTTATCTGGATGAACCAAAAGTTAATGACGTTTATCTCTATGTAGACAAAACTGTTGACACAATTGCAACTCTTAATCTCGGTGGAACCTTGGTATTAAAAACCATGCAATTTAGAGCTGCGGATGTTGTAACACATTATTTGTTTTTAAGAGGTCTCACGTTTCACCATCCCTCTCATGTTAAGCCTTTCTACTCAGCGTTTGCTAACTGTTATTAAATGCAGTCTTTCATTAAAGCGCCTGCATTTCCGCTGTTCCGTTCAGACTGGGGGTTTGAACCCCATGTTTGTTTTATTCTATTTCTGTGTCTTTAACTGCCATCCCTCCTCACCTAACTTTGAGATGTTAATTACACAAAGAAGGTCGACAGACTCGGTCTACTGCCTCTCGCTGTCTTTAAAACAGACCCACCCGTACACAGATGCAGGCAGCACACACATGCACGCACGCATGCACACACACGCACACACACACACCCTGACGGGAAAAAAGGAAGAGGACCTCCTACAAGGCTTGATTCTCCACATAGGATGATCAACACCTGTCAGTGGGCTCATTCACTGTGAATCAAAATGAATAGTGTGTAAGTGTATCTACTGTGTGTGGGTTAACTGGGCGTGACGCTCCCTCCCCAGACATCCTGTCCAGCCTGAACTCCACAGCGCTGTTCGGGGACCAGGACGCGGTGATGAAGGCCATCCAGGAGGCCAGGAAGATGAGAGAACAGATCCAGAGAGAGCAGCTGCAGCACCACCAGCAGGGCATGGAGGCCAAGCTCTCTGCCCTCACAGGCATGGGCCTCAACAACTGCAGCAGGGCTGACAAGGTCAGAATCCCTGCCCCCTCCGTCCGTCTGTCTGTCCATCCAGCTCTCTGTCTCATTCTCTCTCATTCCTTTTCTCCTCTCTTCCATTTATCTTCCTATATGTTGCTTTCTGTTTATTCACTCTTCTCTCTCTGTCTCTCTTTTCTCCTTCCCTCCCTCTTTTTTCCACACCAACAGAGCTGGTTCACTGAGTACATTGTGAGTAGCCCAAAACCATAACTAGTAAAGTGATTTCCGCTATTTTCTTTTTTAGATATAATTCTTCAGACCAATGTATGTCTTTAATGCTGGTCCAGAGTAGTGGTTTTGATTGACATTGGCATGGCTGTGTGTGTGTGTGTGTGTGTGTGTGTGTGTGTGTGTGTGTGTGTGTGTGTGTGTGTGTGTGTGTGTGTGTGTGTGTGTGTGTGTGTGTGTGTGTGTGTGTGTGTGTGTGTGTGCGTGCATTATGGTGTTTGCATGCGTGTGTGTTGATGTTGGTGATAGAGGAACGGACCATGGTGCTGCCCGGTGCGGGTTAACACTCTGATGTCTCTGCCCAATTAAAGCAGACATACGGCCCTCTCCGTCCCTCGACATGGGACAGGGGCGCTTTGTACCAGGAGCACACACACTCCCCTCCCCGGGATTCCCTTTTAAAATATCTTCAAGCGATGAGTCAATCAAGGAGAGAAAACAACATCCACCTCCCTCTGATTGGTGCCATATTGCCAGTTGGCTGTGAGGAGCAGGCAGGAACTGGGAGCGGAGCTTCATTAATATTTCAACACCTGACACTTTTAACCAACACATTCAACTAGGTCAATGTATATGTAAAAACATCTACGAATATCTATTTTGATTTCTTCTTTAATTTAGTTTTAGGGGTAAATCTGTGTCTACACAGGTGGGAATGCAGTGAGCTCAGACTGAAGTGTGTCAAGTCAAGGGACATGACCAATAGTTTAACAACTCAGTGGGATCAACTTGTCTTGCCATGTCACCAGACAATAAAACCATTTGTATTGTTTTTGTATTTAAAGTTCAGTCCCATCTCACAGGGTTGTGTCGTTATAAAAGGAAATTCAAACTACAATTTTTTATGGTTGTACACCTTAACACCCCGCCATCATAACTGTTCCTGTTAGCTAGTTACGCTTCCTCAGTGTCTCTGTCTTTGTTGGTTCTCCACTAAGTGGGTGAGTCTGAGGCCCGTAGAGTAACGTTAACACTCCCATCTCCCGTTTCCACTCAGTCACTGTCTGTGTCTGTCTGTGTGTCTGTCTGTGTGTCTGTGGGACAGCCCTGTAGCGTTCTCTACCTCCCTGACTCCAGAATCTGCTGCTACATGATATGAATGCAGCGTGTGAACAATGCCCTGAAAGGAACCGTTTTCAACAGGCAGCAAACACCTACCCCTCCATTGTTCTTAGCAGGTAGAGGTTACCGCTTTTCTCTGCCCCTCTTTTGTTTGCTTTCGTTTTTGTCTCGACTGCATTATGAGCCTGTCTATTCAGCCTGTGTTTAAACAATCCTCTCAGGTGAGCTGTGTGTATTTATAACAGGGAGGGGCGTTTGTGGCTGACGCTGTCAATCACTCCTCACCTCTGCTCCACCCCTTTCAGTCTGTGTACTCAGTCTGAGGAGAGAGAGACAGAGAGAGAGACAGAGAGAGAGACTGACAGAGAGAGACAGAGAGATGGACAGAGAGTGTAGACTAACAGTGAAATGCTTATTTACGGGTCCTTTTCCAACAATGCAGAGTTAAAGATAAAGAATAAAAATGTCAGTGTTAGTATGTGTGGGTGTGTGGGTAGAGTCCATTGTGTGTGCATAGAGTCAGTGCAATGTAAGAGTCAATGTAACAGCGAGGTAAGACTGCGGAGGCTTGTGGTTCAAGATCACAGCATTGACAGTACACAGCCAAGAACAATAAATTATAAATAGGTGGGCTATCAGTTTGAAAATATGACTGGTATTTTGGGGTTATCGTGTTGCCCTAGGTAACCGTACACACCACAAAGACTCCTTCTTTTGGGATGTCAGTCAGCCTTCGTGTGCCTGGCCTCTCTCTCCATCCTCCCACCTGGGTCTGTCAGAGGACAGCTTACCAGAGGCACAGCTATGTTTAGGAGAAGTAGCTGCATCTCTAATGAGTTAGCATGAAACCCTTGGCACTATCTCGCCTGCACTCTTAGAAAAAAAGGTGCTATCTTGAATTTTTCCACAGAGGGTTCTACCTGGAACCAGAAAAGTTTGTCCTATGGGGACAGCCGAGAACCCTTTTGGAACTATTTTTTGTGCTTAGAGAGGGACTGAGGAGCAGCTCTTCATGCTGTCTCAGTCATACCAAAGAGACACTCCAATGTGAAACTCTCAGGTCAATGTGATAGTGAATATGATCAGTCTTCTGTAGCCATGCTTGGCTCCATCCCTAGACCAAAGGCAGATAAAGACAGTTCCAGTGACACTGTCCCTATCAGGATGGTGTGTGTGCTTAGTGCTGGGACACACTCTAACAAGTGAACCAGTAGAGTGATCATCACAGTGTGGCACAGTAAAAACAGAGGTAGGGAGGGAGGGTTAGGAAGGAGGTAGGGAGGGGGGGGGAGGGGGGCAGGCCTGGCGCGGCACAGCACGGAGTGGCCTTCCCTTCCCCTGATACAAGCCGACAGTCTGCACAGGCCCGGACGGCCCAGATAAAAGCTTTCACTTTGGTCAGTTTCAGAATATTAATATTTCAGCCAAGCGCCTCACCTGACATAAATACTGTGTGCTCTTTAATAGCTGTGCTCCCGGTCGGCTGTTTGGAAGTTTATCACAGTGAACGCTTACATGAAGATTCTGGAAACATAAATGGGATTAAGCAGAGGTTAAAATCATCTAGTGTGGCTGTTGGAGGGGGATATTAAATATTGATTTATCCCAGTGTAACGACCCAGCCGGAGAGTGGGGCTAAGTGCTGCTTACAGATGGATCAATTCATCTTTTAATACAAAGTGTGTCCATGGAGCACAATGCATCCCTTCCTCCTCTCTCACCCCTATTACTGGGATCCCTCCATATGGCCCTTCTTACTCTCTCTTTCCATCTCTTCTCTCTCTCTTATCTTTCTCTTTCTCTCTCGTCTCTTTCTTCGTCCTCTCATCTCTCTCTCTCGTTCCTCCTCATCTCTCTCTCCTTACTACTGCCCTTTGAGGTGGAAGACGTCCTTTAATTCTACAGTTCACTAGTCATCTACCTTCTTGTTGAGGTAATGTAAAATATTCATGCTTTACTGTTTTCTATTTGTCCTTTTTTACTATATCCCATCAGTACAATAAAAGCTTTTCCAAGGCTCAAAATGTTCCTTTTTGAAATATTTATCTAAAGGTATTATTGTCTGTAGAGGGCAATTACTTTGTTCCATTATTTATTTGCTCAGTGGATGCTTTTATCTAAAACAACTGAGAATGTGTACAGTCAAATACAACAGGATCCATTTGCAACTCCTGGAATTGTCTCCTGCTATTAGCATAGCTAGCTAGAACTGGTAAAACTGTTAGGATTGGGTGTATTCATCTGCAGGTTGAAGATTTCATAGTTTGTCCTATACTGTATGAACTGCGATACAGGAGAAAACAGGCTACAGAGTCACTGATTCAGGTGTCACAGATTGGTGATATTCCCATAGCTCTTGTCTTGGTTGATATTCCCATAGCTCTTGTCTTGGTCTTGGTGGTACCCGCTGTTCACTGGAGGCTGTGTGTAGAGATACAATATATTCCTCTGCTGACATCTCCCAAACTGGAATCAAAGGGTGAAAGGCCAGTGTATTAACCTATTGAACTGCCCCTGTCCCCCTGACACCCCATCCTCCCTACATTATTGATGAGTACAATATTCTCTTTCCCATGTCGTACACCTCAGAGCCGAACATATTCAAATGGAGCTTTGCTGGTGTTCCACAAAGTCCTGACTCCTAACCTTTTGCAAGTAGTAGAAATGCTCTTCTCGCTCTAATCTGTGTGTGTGTGTGTGTGTGTGTGTGTATGTGTGTGTGTGTTTGTGTGTGTGCCGAGGTCCTATTCAGGCAAAGCCCTCACAAAGACTTTGAATATAATCTTGTCTGGTCTGCAGCCCTGGAAGCAATTTTCTGCTGCTTTTCGACTGCTGTCTTGGAAATTGCCAACCAAGGCTTTTTGGCTGCAATGTAAATCCCTGGCATACATGGGTTTGGCCGTCCAAATTAGATTATGTTCTGCTCCCAGTCACTGGCCATAGCCAGCAAGTGCCATTGTTGAGTATTGCTTACATTAATGCTTTGTCCAAATGTTCACATATGTCAAAGGAATAAAAATAGTCTATGACTCTGAATGAGGTTGTGGATGTGTGTGGGCGTCTGTCCCAGGCCAGGACTGAAACAATGCCACCCGCTCTTTCTCTTTTTCTGTCTTTCTGTCTCTCTATCTGCCTCGCCTCTCTCCAGAAAGACATCAAGGCCGCATCCCGGTTGGGCTGTTGGCTGAGGTAGTTCCCTTATTTTCCGTAGTTGCAGTGTAAAATGGGGAATTGCCAATGCACTGCAGCCGCTCAAAAATGTTACTGGCCCCAGAGCTCTAGACCTGCAGAGAGAGCCACGCTCTATGCCGGCCGGGCCGGGCCTCTGTACAACGATGACTGGGGAGAGAGAGAACACGCCATAATGGGCCTGTTATGCTCTGCTGCAGCATTGTTACAGTGGGCACATAATGGCTCCTGTGTCTGCCAGGTCACTCAGTTCACTCTCCATATTGTTGTGGTTATGGTAGTGTTGTGTTATTGTAAGCAGAGGGTTTGATAAGGCAGAGATGTGAGCCCAACTTAACAGTCCCTGGAGGAGCCCGTGAACAGTTCAGGGTCATTGAGAGCTGGAAACCCGTAAAAATACACCAGCAAATGATCTCAACCCAGTGTGGAATAAAAAACCACAGGCGAGCCCTGTCAGAAAGGCCTTTACAGCACAGAGTGTTAAGTTCATGTTTTAAGTATCCCTATACTCCTGTTATTACGGGGCTATCACGGAGTCAAGAGTGCGCATGCGCTGGAAGTCTGTTCGTTGTTGGACCTAGCCTGGAGTGTAATGGCTACCTTGTAGTGTGTTCATATAGTAGAGTAAACTTTGTTAAACTGGAACCTTGTCGTTGTGTCATTTCGAGTTAACATTGGTAGCAGACGATGGCTTCTAACTACAACGTGCCACCTCGCTTCGACGAGAAGAGGTCGTACGAAAGTTGGAAAAATGAACTGGGAATCTGGACACGCGTTACTAATCTGGACGCGAAAAAGCAAGCACTTGCGGTGGTATTATCGCTCGAGGGAAGAGCGAGAGATACAGCACTGGAGATATCCGTTGAGGATTTGAACAAGGATGACGGTATGGGAACTTTGATCACAGCACTGGATTCTGTATTTCTTAAAGAAGAGAAAGACCGTGCCTACGAGGCATATTCAAACTTTGACAGTGTTACGAGAGATATTTCGGTTGCAATGGCGGACTACATCATTGATTTCGAACAGAGGTACAATAGAATGCGCAAGTACGACATGGTTCTCCCAGATGCAGTGTTAGGGTTCAAGTTGCTAGACACTGCTTGTCTAGATGGTAGGGAGAAACAGTTGGCGTTGACTGCTTGTACTGTGCTGACTTTTGCATCTATGAAGTCGGCACTAAAAAGAATATTTGGTGAAAAGACGTCTGTCGCGCCAATAACAGATGGAATGCAAGTGAGTGACGCAGCATATTACACCGAGCAGCACAGAAAAGGCGCCAAAAAGTCACGTTCTCAAGATAACCAGAAGAGGGCGCCATTTCCCGGCACAAATCCACTGGACACATATGGAAGGAGATCGAAATGTGCTATTTGTCAAAGCACTTACCATTGGGTTAAAGACTGTCCTCATAAAAATGAACAAGTTAAACTAACAGAGGAAAATGTAAACACAGAGATAGAGCAGTGTAACATTACACTGTTTTCAAATGAATCTGCTTCTGATACTGAGATTTTTATAGTTGAATCCTTAGGATCTGCTGTGATTGATACTGCATGTACACGGACAGTGTGTGGTGCAAAATGGCTTGATAGCTATGTCAGTGAACTAAATATGAAGGAAGTACAAAATATGATTGACACACCAAGCAACAGAGCTTTCAAATTTGGAGACGGGAGAATTGTCCATTCTACCAAGAGAGTTAAGATACCAGCAAAAATTGGTCAGACTAAGTGTCACATTGAAACAGAGGTGGTCCCTACAGATATCCCCTTACTATTAAGCAAAGCTTCCCTCAAGAAGGCAGAGGCTGTACTAGACATAAAAAATGACAAGGCAGTGATGTTTAAACAACCAGTGACTCTTGAACTTACTACCTCAGGCCACTATTGTGTAAACATTTTAGACAAAGACATCACACAGTGTCCATGCAAAAATGAGATTCTGACTGACACAGAGCACATGAAGATTCTGACAGTCACAGAGAACATGAGCACTAAAGAAAAACACAAAGTATTGTTAAAGCTTTACAAACAGTTTGGACATGATACAGTTAACAGACTTCAAAAGTTACTCAGCAGTTCAGGGAATAATGATGATGAGAAGTACGAGTCTGGAGACAAAGTGTACTACAAACGAGTTGACTGTCAAGAGTGGAAAGGACCGGGAGTAGTCATTGGTCAAGATGGTGTGGTGATATTTGTGAGGCACGGAGGCATGATTGTCAGGGTGCATCACTCAAGATTGCGGAAAGTAAATGATCAACAAGATAGAGGGGCTGTTGCTGAGAATCAGTCTCCTAATGAAAATGACAAAAAGGACACAGTAACAGACACAAACCTACCAGATGTCGCATCCAATGATATGGACACCGAAACTGACATAGGAAATGGAGCAGAGACCTTCAACCATGTCACAGGTAATACTGTTGAGCGTTCAAATGAGGAAAACATTCAACAGCCACATGTGTTAAGAGAACATGGTTGTTCCAATCTGAAAACTGGACAACCTGTTAAATACACGGACAGAGAAAGTGGTATTCCACATACAGCAACCGTCATTGGACGAGCAGGACAAGCAAAACACCAGAACTGGTACAACTTGCAGTACTCTGAACCAGCTACACTTTCTGGTACAACAGGGTCAGCTGACCTGCCACTTGTAGATAATATCAGAATTGAACCAATGGAAAATCGAGAAAAACAGAATGACATTCAAAATGATGATGTACTTGAAACAAAGGACGTGTCATTTGACTCAGCTAAGCTAGATGAGCTCAGTAATTGGAGGAAAAATGGAGTGTTTGAGGAAGTCAAAGACATTGGCCAAAAGTGCGTCTCAACAAGGTGGGTGTGTACCCTTAAAGAATCCTTAACTGGAATAGTGCCCAAAGCACGTCTAGTGGCTAGAGTTTTTGAGGAGCTGGCTGCTAAAGAACTCCCAAAAGACTCACCGACATGGGCCTCAGAGTCACTCAGATTGCTGATGTCAGTGATCTGCCAGAAAAAATGGAAACTTAATTCCATAGACATCAAATCTGGATTTTTGCAGGGAACAGAGCTGTCAAGGGACATTCACATCCGACCTCCGCCCGAAGCTAAAAGTGAAGGAACACTGTGGAAACTAAAAAAGTGTGTGTATGGACTGGCAGATGGATCACTCTACTGGTACAACAAAGTCAAGGCAACAATGCTGAATACAGGTGGAAAAATGTCACAAGTGGATCCTGCAGTCTTCTATTGGCTTGATCAAGACTGCAATGTGACTGGAGTACTTGCCTGTCATGTTGATGACTTTATCTGGGGTGGCTCACAGACCTTTGCTTCAACTGTGATTCCACACCTCAAAGCTGTTTTCTAGGTTGGCCGTGAGGAGCATGATCATTTTTGTTATGTTGGCATAGAGTTTATTACAGTTGATGGAAAAATACTGATGCAACAGGAGAGCTATATCAAGAATCTTCAACCTATCCACATGGATTCTTCAAGAGCCGTACAAAGGAATTCCCCTCTGTGGAATTGAAGCTGGTCAATTGAGGTCAAAGATGGGACAAATTTTATGGGCTGCGAGACAGAGTAGACCTGGTTTGATGGTTGCAACTTGGCATCTAACACAAAACACGCCACTGTACAAACCATTCATGAGGCAAACAAAGTTGTTCGTAAACTGGAATCACAACAAGTGACGTTAAAGTTTCAGCATGTTGGAAAAGATGACTCTTTGAAACTAGTTGTCTTCAGTGATGCTTCGCTAGGTTATCACTGGTGGGACAAAACGGCACTTCCTACCTGTAGTTTGTGTCACTGACAACTACTCATTAGTTGATGCTGTGAAGTCAACCAAGTCTGTCACAGAGAAAAGACTTTGAGATTAGCAGCATCAAGGAACTTATTCAAGCACAGAGAATCCAGCGGATTCTGTGGTCGACCACAAAGGAACAGCTTGCTGACTGTCTGACTAAAAAGGGAGCATCCGGTCTTGTGCTCCTACAGGCTCTCGCTCCTACAGGCTCTCAGTAATGGAAAGTGGCAGCCTGTAACACAACCCATTTGTAATGGGGATCTTGAATAATACTTGGACCTTTAATTATGTTGTTGATGTTTTATTTGTCTTTAAAGAAAAGGGGGAGATTGTTAAGTTCATGTTTTAAGTATCCCTATACTCCTGTTATTACGGGGCTATCACGGAGTCAAGAGTGCGCATGCGCTGGAAGTCTGTTCGTTGTTGGACCTAGCCTGGAGTGTAATGGCTACCTTGTAGTGTGTTCATATAGTAGAGTAAACTTTGTTAAACTGGAACCTTGTCGTTGTGTCATTTCGAGTTAACACAGAGCAGAGATGGCAATGCATAAAATACACCATTTGCAAATTAAGTTGAAAGGTCAGGTTTTGTGTGGCTGACTTGGTTTTCCTTCCAGAGAAAAAGAGAAGAACATCTCAGCCTGGTGTATGATAGCATATTCTGTCATTAAAAACAAACCAAAAACTCTATCTGGCGTCCAGCCCGGATTAGGGGTAGCAGTTAGCAGTTCAGCTCCATAATTGAACTAAGATGCTACTCTGTGCTGCTCTCTTAATGAGGTGGTAGCCTGGTGCTGTCAGTAGAGGCTGGAGGACTCAGAGGACTGGATGTCTAGGGCAGTGGTCCATCTATGGCCTGAGTGATCCTGTGCCTGCCTTGGGGGATGAGGCCTGTGGAGCTCCTGTAGTGCAGGGCTGAGGCCCAGGGAGCAGGGGAAAGAGAGCAAGAGGCTGCATGAAAGAAACCCTCGGCTTACCACACCACTGGATGTTCTTAAGACGTAAATGGTTCAAAACTACCAACTACTGGAGAGCTGAAACATTATAAATAACATTGCAATTGGTTACAACTGAAATACAAAACAGATTGGGATGAGAAAACGGGATGTAACACCACTTCATGTTTAAAGGGCACTTTGTCTCCATTTTAGACAGGGCAGGGCGCAGAATGCAGAGGTTTAGGCCCTCAAGGTCTCCACTCTGGGTCATATGTGACCTTTGTGATGAGTGACAGCTGATACACAAAGCCTGCTATTGTGCTCAGATCAGACAGCTGTGTGCTTCACCTCCCCATAGACCAGGTGTTTGAGCTGCAGCACATGCTGCGAGGCCCGCTTTCACAGACATCACAATAACAGTTATTCAACAGAATATTATGGCCTTTGTCAGTTGTCTTTTTTTATCAAGGTATTAGCCCTATGCACCTGGGAAACCGAAAAAAGGAAATTACCAAACTCCAAGGTTTACGCACCTGTCCTGCTTGATTATCGTCAAGTGAAGCTTTTCAGTATCTTACAGAAGCAGTCCCTTTAACAGAAGAATAGTGGAGGACTTCTCTACTTTTTTTTCACTTAAATCCAGACAATGTTTTCAGCTGTCCTTAATACCGGACCTTAAACGGCTCTAACAATCCTTATTATCTTACAGTTGTATGGAGCAGCCCTGACAATCCAAGGCCATATGGTGGTGGCCAGGCTATTTATAAAGGAGAGGGGCAGGAGTGGAGCGGCAGTGTGATGCGTAAATACAGGGTAGACACAGGCACAATGCACAGGGCCTCCTGCCTCTCTCTGCCTCTTCTTCTGCTTTCTTTACCACTGCCTCTAGTTGCCTCTGTCAGGGCTGCCCAGGCCCAGGATACGCCCTGTGGTTGTGGGCAGAGAAGCGGGCCTCCTGCACATGTTCTGTGGCCAGGCAGATTAAAGCCCTCTTCACAGTGCTGACATGGGCCTTCTCGGGTTCCACACTTCCCCAATGCTAAGCTAAGAAGTTCCACTGACTCTGCCATCCCTCGCCCTGCTCTGTTTTCTTTGGCTATGGCATGACTTCACCGGGCAGCCATTTGCTATCGAACAAAATGTGTTTGTAACCAAATTTGAGACAAAAAGAGCACGGGGCAGGGCAGAGGAGATTATTGTGGGTGGCTTTTTTCCACTTGAGCTTAGAGCGCGTCGCTATAATTTGAGATGTGGGATGAAGGCTGCATGCTGAACTCATTTGAGGGAAGGACCGCTCGCTCGCCAGAGGCCGTGTTCAGAATGGGAGGGGAACAACTTGTACCATTATATATTTTGTATTCTCTCTCTCTCTCTGCCCCTCTTTCATGTTCTCTCATCTTCATTCCCTGCCTCTCCTTCACGTGTGCATTTATTCTATCAAGTCTTTTATCTTTCTCCCTTTCACTCCCTGCATCTCTCTCTCTCTCTCCCTCTTTCTTTTTCTCTCTCTTTCTCTCTCCCTCTCTCTTTTTCTCTCTCTCTCTCTCCTATCCCAGTTGTCCTATTTTTTTCTCCATTTGCTGAAGGGAAGTGCTCTTGCCATCCTCACTACTGTACATTATAAATGTCCTTTATAGTGGACATGCAGCAGGCAGGCGGTGGTGAGCATACTATACCGTCTATCTCTCTGGACGGACAGAGGGCCATCGTCCCTGGATACCACCACATGTCCTTCTGTGCCAGAGTGATCAGTAAAAATGTCATGACATCATAAAATAATAAAAATGCCATTAATTTATCACAGCACTTGATGCAGGGGTAGTAAAGTAGCATCAGTTCACTGAATATTTTCAAGCCTTGAAACAAAAAGCCTGATGTTGTGCATATAATTTATCCCCATAATTTTAACTGTAATTCTAATGCATGGATATAAATGATAAAGGTTATAAGCAATAAGTATATAAAACATACTATATAAAATGTAATGGAAATTCATTGTAGCATATTGCACAGATTTAATCTAATGTTCATTAGCATTGCCAACACAGGGAAAGAGAAAGTCATATTTGTACAATGTTTAATAACCTTGTAGTTGACATACAGTACTGTCCAGCTACAGTAGAGTACAGTAGAGCACAGCAGAGTACATAAGAATACAGTAACTCACATTAGACAACACAGACAACACATCCTAAATCAAACATTATAGGCCAATGTAACAATGATTGCTGATGTATCATCAGACTGTACAGAGTTTAATTATATTTAATGATGTGGAGGTAATAAGGGCTTAATTCAATAAGCCGACGTGTTCAACACTGGTCCCAGCTGACTGGTGCACTAGCTGATGTTCCCTCTGTGTGATCACTGGGACTTTGTGGTGGAGAAAGGAGAAGTTTAGCGCTGAGCTAGTTGTTAATGAAAGTCTTTGATGGATGGCTCCTGTTACTCATCCCCTCAGCCCAACATGATGCTTAATGATCATGAGTTTATAAAAGGCCTTGATTGATCAGGAGGGGCCAGTGGAGTGCAGGGGGGCAGGGGGGGGGGGGGGGGGGGGGATAGTAGACGGCTAATTTATTACACAGTTCCCCCAGAATGCTGAGTCCTCCCAGGCCCTCCCAGCAGAGAGGAGAGGACTGTCCATGTAGCATCCCATCCCAGGCCGCCATTGCCCGTCTGACTAATCGCACATCCGTCAATTTGTCATCGGGCCGCTAGCCTCTTTCATTAAGTGCAATAATGTGGCTGGGTGATGAATACAGCAGTGTGTGTCGCTTCACACGGAGCGTGGCGCTGGGAAGGCATATCTTATCTTTACAAAGCGCCTTCTGCCCAGCGGGGACCAGCGCATATGTCATAATTAGAAAACACTTAAGTTAGCAAAGCCAAGGCAGATAGGCAGCCTCTAATCACAGGCCATAAGCAGGTGGTGGTTAATTGTAGATCAGAATCACTCAGATGTTGATACATAATGATGGCTCCTTGAAGCATGATGGTAAATTGCAGCACTCTCACTGTCTTTCACACACAGAGACACGCACACAGAGACACACACAGAGACACACACACACAGGGACACACACAGAGAGAGACATACTCTCTCTTTTTGAGGAATAGTTCTTGAATAAATAAAATGCCTCAGGATGATGGAGAAGACTTGAAGTGGAATTCAAATGTCTCAATTTGTCTTCTTGTCATCCTTTTCAGGTCTTATTGGCCAATCAAAGGGAAACTGAAAGAGGAAAAACATTTCAGTAAATTGACAATGGATCTTTTTTTGACAAATAATTATTTTGGGACAATGGATTTTTTTTCTCTGAGAAATGAATGAACAACTGTCTGTTTTTTTCTGGAAGTAATGCTTTTGATCAGGATGTTCTATGAAACTAAATCAAACAGCATTGTATTGCAAGTGATGTTCTGTATTAACCTCCAGTGACTGAAGTATAATGGTACATTATATTTTCTCTGATAGGAGAGAGGTATACAAGCTCCCATGTGGGTGGAAAAACAAGAACACAAACAAAAGAGTGAAAGCCCAGAGAACAGTGAAAGATGAATGTGTGTGTTGGTGTCGGTGTCTGTGTGTGTGTGTGTGGCAGGGGAGCTGTTAGCATTGTATAGGGAGCCCACCTGAGTGTCTGTTCAAACTGCGTGTGATAGGCAACCTCAGAAAAGACACAGGAAGAGGAGGGGTACACATAGTGCACCTTTGGCAGAGATAGAATGCTCACCCTGGGAGTAAAACAAACGCTCTCGGCTGAACCCTGGCAACATGCCTGCTTTTAGTGTCTTCCAGGCCAATCCGAGGGGGAGAGATTATTTGTGTCATGCCGAGTCAGTGTCCATCTCCTACTTGAGTCCTTAAAGAGGAAGACAGCCCTGTGCTAATGCCCTGCGCATTCACTGCCGAACTAGGTCATTTAACAATGGAATGAGCAGCAGTCGGCACTCTCCCCCTGCATAATACATTAAGTGTAATGTGCAGCAACTATTCAGAGGGCCCCGAAAGCTGTTATTTTATTCTGTAAATGCACACGGACATGACGTTTAACATTGTCACAGGCGAGCTGAATGAACGGGTTTCATTGTGCGTCAAGTACAACATGATGCCAAGTTTAATCTGAGCGACATGACAAAAGGGAGAACACGGTGTGTTCTATAAAGCATGAGCCCTAAATACGTGATGGCTGCTGAGCTCTGGGCGCTAGCACCAGACAGACAGGGGGATGTACAGCAAAGATTACAGAGAGAAAACCTGAGCGCTGCAAAGAGAGGGCCCCAGTCCCTATTGTGTGCTCGGGATCACAAACTATTCCTCTGTAACTCTATTTACAGCACCCCTGGCTCCTACTGTCTCTACCTCCCTCCCTCCTGTCATACATTATATCATCTGCTGAATGCAGGCAGGGATGTTAAAGGCAAGCTCAATCCACTTCCATCTTGTCAAAGGAGCGGCTCTACAATAGAGCTAGCAGTTATTTCAAAGAGATAATGTGTTTCAGAAATGACTCATTCAGTTATTCTACTGATCAGCTATTCTCTTGATATGGAAAGAGATGTACTGTATATGCAGCAGTCTGTTCAGGTTCTTCATTGTCTCTCTCTGTCTTTCCTCTCTGTTTCTGTGTACTGTAGGAGCGGGCACACTTTGAGAGCCTTGGTCACCATCTTAGCAAACTGGGCGAGGATGGCAAAATTGGCCACAGAGTCATCGACCTCACCAGGCCAGAGGATCTGGATGGTAAGTACAGACTTCTCTCCTATAGTTTTCCCTTTTCCCATGCTGAAAAGCCATCCAGTCACTTCTATATAACAGTGAATTATTCAGACTGCTGCCTGCATCCCCCCCAGTGCACAGTGTGCTCCTATAGTGGACCAGAGAGAGGTGAGGGCTGCCAGAGCAGTAGACCAGGGGGAGCTGGGTTGGGGGGATAGTGGTGTTTGAAGGCACCCACCGCTCCCTGGTTTTCACAGGTAAGTGAGGGGAGGACAGGGTGCCTGAGGACAAAGCTGGCCCTTCTCCAGGCCTGGCCCCGGCTGCCGCTGCACTTGTTTGAGGTCCTGGGCACAGAGGTGTAAATTCGTGTAGCACCCATGTGACAAAGCGTCATCTCCCTTTGTGGGCCTGGAGCGTAAACAGTGGCGAGGAATGCCTCGATGCGCCAATGTTTGTCTGACGTAAATATTTGTGTCAGTTTCCATGGCACTTCAGAGCCCCGAGCAGAGGGAAAATGAATCAGGCTCACCTTTAATAGCTGCAACATTCTCAAGATGGAGGGAGAGATATTTCTCAAGACAATACAAGAGCACTCGCCTCTTTAAGATCCCTTCTAAACGCCCTTTTAAAACATTTCCCACCAATTTCCCCATTTCCCAACATTCCCAACAAAATAATTACAACACACAACGTTTCACAAATTGTATGGTCTACCTCACATAAACCTGCTTGTTGACAAAGTCAAAGAACTGAAACATAAATGAGTTGTCTTGTCTGCTTTCACATCACACCCATAAATTCAGGATTAGAGGTGCAGTTAGTGGCCATAGAGGGATAGTTCCCACGTCGTCAACCGCAGCAGACTCTGTCCCACCCCTCTGGCCCTCAGGGCAGATGTTCTCTAGGTCCTCAGCCTCTCCCAGTTACCCCAGTGGGAACCTTTCTTCTGTGGCTACTGTGGAGTCAGGACAGGAGCAAGGCGCGCACCAGCCCCTGTCGTCAGGGATCAGTTGTGCCCTTTTATGTCCTATGCAGGGCAGAGGGAAAGGCTAGCGCCAGATGCCTCTGGGAAGTGAGTTCCCAGCAGGCTGTGGATTAGGAGGAGGCAGGGAGGAGAGGAGAGGCAGGGCCCACGGAGGTCCTCTTCCCAGGGGGAGAGAGAGAGTGGTGGCTAGAAGCCAGAGACATGCACATAGCTCACCAACACAGTCACCATTTAATCTATCTCCACAAATATATCTGTCTGTTTCAACAGCACCGCCAGATGAATGATGAGAACAGGGTTTTAACATGATGCCCACCACATTAAAGCCTGTTTTTACAACCGCAATCTGTTTACTTTGGAGAACAAGATCCGTGTTTACTTTTGAGGTTCTTGTTTGGAGGCATTATGTTGAGCAAATCTAAGAAAAGAGATGTTTACTATGACAATGGATAGGATATAACAATTATAATAAGATTACTATTATCATTTCCAAATAATTCATAGCTGTCAACAGCATTTTCAACCGCTTACCCGGTTGAGTGATTCCTTGAGGGAGAGCCAGGTACCACATGTAAATATGGTTCATTATTTTAAAGCAGGGACTTGTTAGTGTACTGCAGATACCTTTCTGCCCCCCAACATGAGGAAAACTACTGGTAGTATCTGAATATACCTGAACAGGCTGTAGCTGCTACCTAGTGACTGTAGGTCTGTCAGGGCAGGGGTCAATCTCCCTGCAGAGGAGAGACAGTGTTATTCAGAAGACCACTGTACAGAAGGCCTCGCTGCAGTTCACAGAAAGCTTTAGGTTGCTTAAACTAATATTTGCAAAGCATGCAGCAACCAAATTAACAGCTGCCAAAGTTCTAACGAGGGCCATTGGAAAATAGTGGCGTGGTATGAGAATAGATAGAATTTCCTTCATTTTGGAAAGCCACGAGCCACATGCATCAGCTCACCGCAAAGTCATTAGGTCTTTTTAAGCTCAGATGAAAAACATGAACAAATACCACAAAAGGCCTCAACCCAGCCTCTTTGTTCATTCACATATGGCTTGGTAGAAGTAGAATGACACGCGGGTTGTGTGTTTATCTAAAGCGCCTCCGCCAGAAAGGGTCCTGGGAGAACAAAGGGGGCGTTGAGAGATGCAGGGAGGCAGGAAACAGAGTTCATCGGAACGCACAGCACAATATCAGCCAAGGAGAAATAAGCAAGGCAGCTTGGCTAAGTGGAAATATGCTAATAGACTCCTTATGGGATAGGAGGAACAGTAGTGTTGTACTTTTGTTGTACAGTAACAGACAGTGATGTTGTGTTTATTTGTCTTGGTAGCTCAGAGCTGTTTTTCAGTTTATTATCAGATGATTGTTTTGAGAGGTTTATGTTGTTGTTTTCCTTCCTAACCAGAGGTTCATGTTGTTGTTTTCCTTCCTAACCAGAGGTTCATGTTGTTGTTTTCCTTCCTAACCAGAGGTTTATGTTGTTGTTTTCCTTCCTAACCAGAGGTTCATGTTGTTGTTTTCCTTCCTAACCAGAGGTTCATGTTGTTGTTTTCCTTCCTAACCAGAGGTTCATGTTGTTGTTTTCCTTCCTAACCAGAGGTTCATGTTGTTGTTTTCCTTCCTAACCAGAGGTCCATGTTGTTGTTTTCCTTCCTAACCAGAGGTTCATGTTGTTGTTTTCCTTCCTAACCAGAGGTTCATGTTGTTGTTTTCCTTCCTAACCAGAGGTTCATGTTGTTGTTTTCCTTCCTAACCAGAGGTTCATGTTGTTGTTTTCCTTCCTAACCAGAGGTTCATGTTGTTGTTTTCCTTCCTAACCAGAGGTTCATGTTGTTGTTTTCCTTCCTAACCAGAGGTTCATGTTGTTGTTTTCCTTCCTAACCAGAGGTTCATGTTGTTGTTTTCCTTCCTAACCAGAGGTTCATGTTGTTGTTTTCCTTCCTAACCAGAGGTTCATGTTGTTGTTTTCCTTCCTAACCAGAGGTTCATGTTGTTGTTTTCCTTCCTAACCAGAGGTTCATGTTGTTGTTTTCCTTCCTAACCAGAGGTTCATGTTGTTGTTTTCCTTCCTAACCAGAGGTTTATGTTGTTGTTTTCCTTCCTAACCAGAGGTCCATGTTGTTGTTTTCCTTCCTAACCAGAGGTCCATGTTGTTGTTTTCCTTCCTAACCAGAGGTCCATGTTGTTGTTTTCCTTCCTAACCAGAGGTTCATGTTGTTGTTTTCCTTCCTAACCAGAGGTCCATGTTGTTGTTTTCCTTCCTAACCAGAGGTTTATGTTGTTGTTTTCCTTCCTAACCAGAGGTCCATGTTGTTGTTTTCCTTCCTAACCAGAGGTTCATGTTGTTGTTTTCCTTCCTAACCAGAGGTTTATGTTGTTGTTTTCCTTCCTAACCAGAGGTTTATGTTGTTGTTTTCCTTCCTAACCAGAGGTTCATGTTGTTGTTTTCCTTCCTAACCAGAGGTTTATGTTGTTGTTTTCCTTCCTAACCAGAGGTTCATGTTGTTGTTTTCCTTCCTAACCAGAGGTTCATGTTGTTGTTTTCCTTCCTAACCAGAGGTTCATGTTGTTGTTTTCCTTCCTAACCAGAGGTCCATGTTGTTGTTTTCCTTCCTAACCAGAGGTTCATGTTGTTGTTTTCCTTCCTAACCAGAGGTTTATATTGTTGTTTTCCTTCCTAACCAGAGGTTCATGTTGTTGTTTTCCTTCCTAACCAGAGGTTCATGTTGTTGTTTTCCTTCCTAACCAGAGGTCCATGTTGTTGTTTTCCTTCCTAACCAGAGGTTCATGTTGTTGTTTTCCTTCCTAACCAGAGGTTCATGTTGTTGTTTTCCTTCCTAACCAGAGGTTCATGTTGTTGTTTTCCTTCCTAACCAGAGGTTCATGTTGTTGTTTTCCTTCCTAACCAGAGGTTCATGTTGTTGTTTTCCTTCCTAACCAGAGGTCCATGTTGTTGTTTTCCTTCCTAACCAGAGGTTTATGTTGTTGTTTTCCTTCCTAACCAGAGGTCCATGTTGTTGTTTTCCTTCCTAACCAGAGGTTCATGTTGTTGTTTTCCTTCCTAACCAGAGGTCCATGTTGTTGTTTTCCTTCCTAACCAGAGGTTCATGTTGTTGTTTTCCTTCCTAACCAGAGGTCCATGTTGTTGTTTTCCTTCCTAACCAGAGGTCCATGTTGTTGTTTTCCTTCCTAACCAGAGGTTCATGTTGTTGTTTTCCTTCCTAACCAGAGGTCCATGTTGTTGTTTTCCTTCCTAACCAGAGGTTCATGTTGTTGTTTTCCTTCCTAACCAGAGGTTCATGTTGTTGTTTTCCTTCCTAACCAGAGGTTCATGTTGTTGTTTTCCTTCCTAACCAGAGGTTCATGTTGTTGTTTTCCTTCCTAACCAGAGGTCCATGTTGTTGTTTTCCTTCCTAACCAGAGGTTCATGTTGTTGTTTTCCTTCCTAACCAGAGGTTCATGTTGTTGTTTTCCTTCCTAACCAGAGGTTCATGTTGTTGTTTTCCTTCCTAACCAGAGGTTCATGTTGTTGTTTTCCTTCCTAACCAGAGGTCCATGTTGTTGTTTTCCTTCCTAACCAGAGGTTCATGTTGTTGTTTTCCTTCCTAACCAGAGGTTCATGTTGTTGTTTTCCTTCCTAACCAGAGGTTTATGTTGTTGTTTTCCTTCCTAACCAGAGGTTCATGTTGTTGTTTTCCTTCCTAACCAGAGGTTTATGTTGTTGTTTTCCTTCCTAACCAGAGGTTCATGTTGTTGTTTTCCTTCCTAACCAGAGGTTCATGTTGTTGTTTTCCTTCCTAACCAGAGGTTCATGTTGTTGTTTTCCTTCCTAACCAGAGGTTCATGTTGTTGTTTTCCTTCCTAACCAGAGGTCCATGTTGTTGTTTTCCTTCCTAACCAGAGGTTTATGTTGTTGTTTTCCTTCCTAACCAGAGGTTCATGTTGTTGTTTTCCTTCCTAACCAGAGGTCCATGTTGTTGTTTTCCTTCCTAACCAGAGGTTCATGTTGTTGTTTTCCTTCCTAACCAGAGGTTCATGTTGTTGTTTTCCTTCCTAACCAGAGGTTCATGTTGTTGTTTTCCTTCCTAACCAGAGGTCCATGTTGTTGTTTTCCTTCCTAACCAGAGGTTAATGTTGTTGTTTTCCTTCCTAACCAGAGGTTCATGTTGTTGTTTTCCTTCCTAACCAGAGGTTCATGTTGTTGTTTTCCTTCCTAACCAGAGGTTCATGTTGTTGTTTTCCTTCCTAACCAGAGGTTCATGTTGTTGTTTTCCTTCCTAACCAGAGGTTCATGTGAATTATAGGCTGACTTTTATTGCCTTGAATGTTCCCATAGGAGGCTATTTGTTTGAGCTCAAACTAGGTGGTTTAGACATGAGACCATATCAGTTACAACGGTAATGTATTAGATCAATTAGGGTGTCCCTTTTTGAAGTTGGTTGATTCCCAAAACAATGAATTCAAATGGTTTTTGATGAAGGGATAAAACATTCCATTTGCAAACATTTACTTGATTCAGACAATTCAGACAATTCCCTTTATACAGTTCACGTTTGATTTCCAATAGTTCTGTTTGAATCATATAGGACTATCCTTGGAGATTAGTTTGCGTGTGCCCGTGTGCTTGTGTGTGTCATTCCCATAGTCTGTTAGGACGAGTTGGTTTTGCATGTCAGCCCAGGTTGCCCAGGTTTTATTGATTCATTCTGGAATAGTGAGATGTGAACAGGAATGCCCCTTGCCCCACTTTAAGGCTGATGGCATGCGAGAGGAGATGGAGGAGACAAAAGTAAGAGCTATTCTGTAGCATGCAAGTGCCAACCTGTCAGCTTTTAGTTCCTTTACACACACACAGAAATAGAAGAATTCAAAGCATCCAACTGGCATGTTATTGTTTAATTAGCGGACTATGAACCACGGCTTGAATAGAGGCACTGA